>NW_006921609.1:20920310-20943292 GCF_000298275.1 Orycteropus afer afer
TATTCTTTTGAATTCCTTATCAGAGAGTTCCAATGCTGCTTCTCCCTCAAAGATGTGTTCTGGGTCTGTATCCTGCTCCCTTGTTTCTACCACTTTATCTTGCTTCTTTGTGTGGACAGTGATGGTCTGTTGTCTCCGAGACATTGTGGCATTGTTATATTTAGATCTCTTTGAACTGTTTGTGAAGAGCAGCCAAGGGTGAGTCAGGCTCTTCCTGTGTTTTTTTTTTTTTTTTTCATTGGCCCATTGGTGGAGAAGGAGGTGTTGTTCTAACTCAGTAAGTGAAGTTACAGGAGGTGAGGGTATAGTTGTGTCTTATGGGGACTGTTGCTGTCTCCCACTCAGTTAGACAAAAATTACAATTGAATAACCATCAAAAAACTAAAAGCACATGGACAAAGAATACACCATGTAGTCACACATGAACAGTAATCAAAAAAAGAAGAAAAGAGAAAAAGAAGAAAAAAACAAGAAAACCTGCAATAGCTGGGGTTAGGACAATAAGAAAAAAAGGTAGAGAAGGAGAATAATGAAGAAAAAATGGAAAAAAAAAATGTGAAAGGAAAAACAAGGAATGAGGTTATCTACAAGAAAAAAAGAAAAAAAAAAAAAAAAATTGCAACCAGGAACAGGGAAAAGAAAAAAAGCTGAAAACTAGGACCTCGGAAGGGAAGAATAAAGAATAATAGTAAAAATGACAAAAGTATTAATAATAATAGTAGCTTTAAAGCAGACAAAAGGAAGCAAACTAAAAACCAGAAAAAAGAAAGAGAACAATAAAAAGAAAAACCTGGGGGAGGGCAGGGCAGGGCACCCAGGCTCTGTCCAAGCATACAGACTGGGATGGAATTCCTGTGGGTCCAGAAGGTGGGTGGGAGTAGGGGATGGCCACACCTCCATTCACCAAGTGGGTGTGGAGTATAAGAGTAACAAGGGAAATGTCCCATCTTTTCAGTCATCCAGGTCCAGAGTGTCCTTGGGGTTCCTGGCAAGTGGAACCTGTTCTTAAGCCCCTGTAATCTGGGAGAGCACTGTTCTTTAAATATCCAAAATGATCAAGCCTCTTGTAAACATTCAAAATGGCTGTGTTCTCTGGACAGGCAAAAGTCCACAGCTCAGCCCACCTTCCACTTCGCTGCTGCTTCTCCTTTTATTTCCTAGCCACCAGAGCAGTCCTCTATGCAGTTCCTGGCTAGAAGTGCTGATTTTTAGGTTAACTCTTAGGTCCTACCACCACTCGGCAATCTCCTAGCTGTCTGTACTGTCAGGATCGCTCAGGATCACTGCCAGACAGCAGCTCCAAATGTCTCATGTTTTGGTATTTTCATGCAAATTCTTCTGCTAGTTGGGGTTTAGTCCTCTTCTATATCCTTCCCTTCAAGGCTCAGGGGTCCAGGATTATCTTCTGTGTCTGTGTTAATTGGTTCCCCCTTTCATTGTTGAAGAGGGTCTGTGCAGTCTTTCTGTTTATTCTGCCATCTTACCAGAACTCCACAATATTAACTATTATTTTTAGATAAAAAGGAAAATGATAGCAATTTATAGATATGTTAACTAAATTAAATTAGCAAGTTCTGCATTAACAAATGCTTTCTTTTTAGTATTGACAAAACTTATAGTCTTCTTTTAAATTGTTAATATTTGCTTAAACAAACAATTCTGTCTTAGAAGTATAGCCAGAATACTCCTTAGCACAAAGATGTCAAAACTTTACCTCACATACTTTGGACATGTTCTCATGTGGGATCCGTCTGTGGAAAAGGACATTGTACTTGGTAAAGTAGAGAATCAGTGAAAGAGAGAAAGATCCTCAAGTAGATGTATTAACATTATGGGATGCAACAATCGGCTCAAACATAGCAATGATTTTGAGGATGGCACAGCATCCAGAATTATTTCATTCTGTCACAGGTAGTTTCTCTATGAGTTGAAACCTAAACAGTGATGCCTAACAACAAATTTTATTTTAAAGTTCAAGTGTAAATAGGGAAGTCAACTCAGTTTCATAAGAATTTGAAAAATTACTAAGAAATTTGCAAAAATAAAAATATAATGCAAAATGATGTCATAAGATGGCTACAAAAACAAACTCACTGCCATGGAGTTGGATACAACTCATAGCAACCCCTCCTTGGGTTTCCAAAATGGTGTCACTACAGAAGTAGATAGTCCAACCTTCCTTTGGAGGAGTGGCTGGTGCATTTGAACCACCAGCCTTCTTGTTAGCAGTCAAATGCCTTAGACACTATGCCACCAATTGAATAGAAAAATAATTTACCAGAGGTGGAGACAAGATGATGGCATACTGCTAACATTTTCTGCCAAATCTCTACAATGAAATCCAGTAATCTGAGTGAAACAGATACAAATAATTATCCTGGAATTTTGAGCATCAAATAAGAAGATAAGAATTGTACTGAGTGCTGATTGGAAAGGAAAATGGAGAGAGATTAGTGACTGGGGAGAGAGAAGAGGCTGGACCACCCAAATTGGGGATGCTGAGAAAGATGAGAAAAAAAAAAAAAAAAAAAATCATGGAATCCACATAATGATAATGACCAAGTGTAGACAAAGTGGGAGGAAATCTAGGTGAGTAAAAATGTGTGGGGGATGGGAGAGAATCATGCAGGGAATTGGATCAGAGTTACAAATGGAACAGTGAACATGGAGAGAGGAAGAAGTTAGAAAAGGAACCAACTCACCGGTCCACCTGCAGAACACAAGTTTGAGCTGGCAAAAGGCCTATATGTGGGACAGCTGAACACACTGGGATCAGGAAAATATCTTGCTTGACTGACTCTTCACAAGAGCAGGACAGTTAGCTGTGTGAATCCAGAAGAGTGACACACCCATGCCAGGGAATCAAGGTAGGAGGGATAACTTTATGATCTAACAGAGGCATACCTTCCATGCACATAGGCGGTAAATACTCTTTCTGCATCCAGAGACACAGTGAATAGAGAAGCCCGGTCCTTACCAACCCAGAGCTCTGAACATTCCACCTCTAACATAGAGTCTTGCCTGCTGGATGCTTAAGGGACTGAGAAAAGTTTTTGGCACTGAAACAGGAGGACAAACTCTTCAACCTCCTCTCTTGGGGGTGGGAGGTGCTTACTTGTACCAGGCTCCTCCCAACTATGTGAACTTAAAAGCCTGTATTGGGGTGGATAAAAAAGAGGATATCAAGATGACTTTTTACTAGAGTCTATGCAGGAGCTGCATGTGCCCAGAATGTTTCCACACCCATACCAGTGAATCACAACTAAGGAGACATAGTCTCTACCATGCCAAGTACAGCTTCTTGTGAACAAGGGCAAAACCTCTCCCCATTACCATGAAGCCAGTGGCCAAGGAATTGTCATAATCACATGCAGCAACACACTCCAAGCAGATAAACCCAGAGGCTATAGCTATTCCTGCCTCCACATATATCACTGGTTGATCCTTCTTACACTGAGCACAACAGGCATATACCTGCATCTCTTTCTACTGGAGAGGACCACTTGTGCTATGTTCCTTTCACTTCCATAGGCACACAGCCCAGTAGATAAGTGGTTTCTGTAACATTGACTTGCTCCTGGGGCTGATGGCTAACTGTAATTACAAAAGTCCCTCCTCCTTTATCTTTCTCCTTCCGTTTCTCATTTTTTCTCCCTTATACCTGTTTGTTTCTCCTTCTTTCTCTTTATCTTCTTATATTTTTGCCAATCTTTTAGCTCAACAACCCCCTTTTTTTCTTTCTTTCAATATTTTTTTACCTTTTATTTTATTAGTTTTCCTTTTTCCTTATCTTCTTTTTCTCATTCCCCTCCTCATACAACAAGAAGAGAACATTAACTCTCTATTAGTTAGTAGTTTCATTAACTCGACTCTCTACTGCAGCAACCACCTCACCCAATGGACAAGCACCACTATTATCTCCTACACCATTAGATCAACAACAGATGGTAGGCTGTCATCCCAACTGCAGCTCCTCTTCCTGTCAGAGACTGACACCCACATTCTCATTAAGTTTTCCACCAATGCTTGGAGATAGATGGGAAACACCTAGTGCTGCCAAGTTAACAATTAAAGAAGCACACTTGACTCACTTATCTGGATATATTGAATCAAACCAACACACAATTAACAAACAAAAATAACAACTTAAAAATATCTTGGAGACAATACAAAAAAACAAATCAAACTTACTGCCATCGAGTCAATTATGACTCATAGCAACCCCCTTTGGGATTCTGAGGCAGTGAATATTTATGGAAGCAGATTGCCCAGTCTTCCTTCTATGGAGTGGCTGGTGGGTTTGAATTGGGATAACTTCAATTCAAATAAAGAAACAGGACAAGATAGTGGAAGCAAGTGATGAAATTAAAGCACTAGGAAATCTCCCTGAGCAAGAACAAGTAATAGAACTATCTGAGAATCAATTCAAAAGATATAAGTGTATATGACCTACTAAGAGCTCAAGGAAACTATAAACAGAAGAAGGGAATAGATAGACAATCCCCTTGAAGAATTCAGGAAAACCAGACAATAAAATGGCAAAATAAATAGACAACTAGAAATCATACCAAAAAAAAAAAATATTAGATATCCACTAGATGATCACTAAAATTATAGAGATAGATCACCTATCTGTTCTTGTTAGCTAGTACCACTCTGACAAGAATATACCACAAATGGGATGGCATTAGCAAACAGGAGTTTATTCTCGTACAGTTTGGAGTTTGGAGGCTTTAAGTCCAAGTTCAAAGTTCCAGGTTCTAGGGGCTGGGTGAAACCCCTAAGCCTTGGGCTTCAGCTCTGCCTTCAGTTTCCAGTCCACTAAAGCTGAGGCTTTTCTTCACTCAGACAGCTGCTGGCTGCTGAGGCTGCCAAGCCTAAGGTTGACAAGTAACAAGGCATAGTCCCGATATTACCAAATCACATGGCAGGTCATTAATTTAAGTCCATTGTAAGTCCCAAGGTTGGCAGAGCAAGAAGGCTGCTGAACAATGACACAAGTACATTCAGGGTTCAAGGTGCCATAAGCTAGAGACCATTCCCCAAGTCTTCTGCTTATATACAGGAAGCAAACCACATTCTCTAAGGCAGCTACTTAGCTGCTCACAGTAGATTCCACCATGGAGTTGATTGCCAGTCGCATCATGGTGATACTACATATAGCTGCCCGGACATTCAACCAGGCCCAGCCAAGTGGACACATCAACTGAACTACCACAGTGTCAGAAAAACAAAAGAATAGAATCAAATGGTCTGATGAATGGATATCCCAGCTGGAAGATAAATCTCTGGAAACAAGCTTGAATGAGGAAATATAAGAACCTGGAATTAAGACAAATGAAGAAAACATAAGAGTTATAAGGAATAATATTAAAAGAAATAATATGGTTGTACTGGTAGTCCGGGTTGGACTGCCAGAAAAAGAAGAGGCAAAACAAACAAACAAACAAACAAACAAAAAGCATAGAAAATTGTTGAAGACTTACTAACAGAAAACTTTCCCAATATCACAAAAGATGACAAGGTATCCATTCAAGAAGCTCAGTGAAGCCCCGTATAGAATAGATCCCAAGACAAAGTCACCAAAACATGTAATTAAAATTTCCAAAACCAAAAGAAAAGAAAAAATCTTGAGAGTAGCTCAGGAAAAAATGAAATGTTACCTACAAAGGACAATCAATAAGAATAAGCTCTGATTTCTCAGCAGAAATTATGCATGCAAGAAGGAAATGGGATGACATATACAAAATCTTGAAGGAAAAACAAAAATTGCCAACTAAGAATTATACATCCAGCAAAACTATCCCTAAAATATAGTGGTGAAATTAAGAGATTTTTGGACAAACAGAAGTTAAAGGAATTTGTGAAAACAAGACCTGCCTCAAGAAATGCTAACAGGAGCACTTTTCACAGAAAATCAGCAATGAAAACAGCAACCTAAGATTAAGACCTGTGACAACACTGCCCAGAAAACAACCTAGGAAACTAATTTTGTAAAATAAGCTAACAAAACAGACAATAGAGAACCAGAAGAGTAAATTTTTAAACGATACCAACTACAAAACAGAGGAAATAAATGGTAGAATTATAAAACTTCAATATGGAGAGTAAGTCAGGATGATGTTAATAAAGCTCAGACTCTTCTAAATTTAAGATGATAAGAATTTGTTACAGGGTAACCACAAATAAAATTAATAAAACTTCTGTGTTGGATTGGGTTCTGTAGAGAAACACAAAAACCAGCAAAGTGTATATATATATTTATAGAGAGAGAAAGAGAGAGAGAGAGAGATTTATCTTAGGTAAATGGCTCACAAGCGTGTAGAAGCCGACAAGTTCAAGCTGAAAAGTTCGTCTCTGGAGGGGGATGGGGCCCAGAGCCGCCTGGTTCCCGTAAGCACAACAGAGCCGAGAGAATCAAGCTGGCACGCAGCACGCTGGTTGCTGTTCCCAACAAAGGATGAATCCGAAACCTCCAGGGCGAGCAGCAAGCCACTCACTCAAGGAAGTATATAGTCCGGAATGCCGTTCTTCCAGCTTGTCCTTGGGATAGCATTGCAGGTAGGCCACACACCTGGGAAACTCCCCTTGGGCAGACTGGCCGCGCAGAACTCAGTCATGTGATCCATCATGGGAACCACCACTCACAACTGGAGTCCAGCCAAGTTGACACATCTTCAACTATCATACCTTCTAACCAAAATAAGAAAGGAGAACATCATAAGGACTTAATAAACACAAAAGCAAGAATAATGAGGGAAAGGGAGGAAAAAAATAACTTGAAAACAAAATGAACTCAGAAGAGAATAATATTTGGAACAAAGAAACCATCTACACAACAAAATACATAAAATAAACACAGCAGTAAATTCATACTTATCATTAATGACACCAAATGTGACTGGAATAAATGCACCAGTCAAGAGTAAGAGAATGGCAGACTGGATAAGAAAACAAGATCCATCCAAATGCTGCCTATGAGAGAATCACTTTGGACAAAAAATAAAAATAAATTGAAAATCAAGCGATGGAAAAACTGTATGAAGAAAATGACAAACAAAAAGTACACTAGCAATATTAATTTCTGATAAAATAGACTTCAAGGCAAAATCTTGAATAAGGGACAAGGAAGAAAATTTTATTATGATAAAAGTGTCAGTAGACCAAGAGTACATAACCTTAATAATTATATATACATCCAATGAAAAAGTTCCAAAATACATAAAACAAACATTAACTGAATTGAAAGGAGAAATAAACAATGCTACAATAGTAGTAAAAGACTTTAACACATCACTTTTGATGAAGGACAGAACAACTAGAAAAAAAAAAAAAAAAACTCAACAAAGATGTGGTAGATCTCAAGAGCACAATCAGTCAACCTAACCTCATAGAAGAGAACTCTACCCAACAAAAAAACAATACACATTCTTTTTGAGAGCACTTGGATAATTCTCCAGAATAGACCATATGTTAGGTCACAAATCAAGCCTTGATCATTTTTTTTTAAAGTTAAACTCTACAAAGCATCTTCTAGGATCATAATCCTATCAAATTAGAAACACACAATAGGAAGACTAGGGGAAAAATCAAACACATGGCTACTGAATAACACACTGCTCAAGAACCACTGAGTAAAAGAACAAATATAGTGTAAAATAAAAAATAAAATTTTCTTCAAAACAAATGAGAATGAAAACACAGCATATCAATAACTTTGGGGCTCAGTGAAAGCAGTACTCAGAAGTCAATTTATAGCAATAAATGCACACACCAAGAAAGAAGATAGACCAAAATCAACACCTTAACTCAACAACTCCAACAGTTAGAAAACAGCAACAGAAGAAGTCTTTAGTCTGAAGAGGAAAGGAAATAAAGATCAGTGCAAAAACAAATGGAACAGCAAACAGAAAAAGCAATACAAACAATTAGCAAGACTAGAAGTTTATTCTTTAAAGAAAATTAACAAAATCAACAAACTGCTGCCAAATTTAACTAAAGAAAGAGAAGATGCAATTGACATGAATAATAAATAAAATGGGTGACATCACAATAGTACCAATAGAACAAAAAAGGATAGTAACAGAATATTATGAAGAACTGTACACCAACAAATTTTAAAACCTAGAAGAAATGGGCAAATTTCTAGAAATACAAGACCTACCTAAACTAGCACAGATTGAGGCAGAAAATTTGAGCAGATCAATATCAAAGGAAAAAAATGGGCAGGTCATCAAAAAAAAAAAAAAAAACCTCCCCACAAAAAACAACCCTGACCCAGATGGCTTCATTGGAAAATTCTATCAAATATTCAGAGAAGAGATGACATTTCTCTTCCACAAACTGTTCCAGAACACAGAAAACGTTGACATACTCTCAAGTTCATACTATGAAGCAAGTGCACCCTTGATACCAAAACCAGGCAAAGACACCATAAAAAAGGAAACTACAGACCAATATCCATCATGAACATAGAAGCAAAAATGGTCAACAAAATCCTAACCAATAGAATCTAATATTATTTCATAAATAAATAAGTAAATAAATAAATAAGGCACCATGAATATATGGGTTTCATACTAGGTATGCAAGGATAGTTTAACATTAGAAAAACCATCAGTGTAATCTACCACATAAATAAAACAAAGGAAAGGAAACATGATCATATACATTGATCTAGTAAAGGCATTTGATATAAATCCAGCACCCATTCCTGATAAAAGCTCTCAGTGAAATAGAAATACATGGGAAATTCCTCAACAACATAAAAGGCATATATGCAAAACCAACAGACAACACTATTCTCAATGGAGAGAGACTCAAAGCCTGCCCTTGGTGGACAGGGACCAGGCAACTATGCCCTTTATCATCACTACTATTCATCATTGTACTGGAAGTCCTAGCCAGCACAATAAGGCAAGAAAGAGAAATAAAAGGCATCTGAATTGGCAAAGAAGAAATAAAACTACTTCTCTTTGCAAATGCCACGATCCTATACAGAGAAAACCTAAAAGAATGAACAAGAAATGTACTGGAACTAATTGAAAATTTCAGCAAAGTGGTAGGATACAAGATCAACATACAAAATCAGTTGGATTCCTCTACATGAAAGACATCTCTGAAAAAGAAATAAAGAAACAATACCTTTTACAATAGCTAACAAGAAGATAAAATACTTAGGAATAAATTTTACCAGAGACACAAAAGATTTATACAAAGAAAATTATAAAACACCACTATAAGAAACTAAAAGAGATCCACATAAATGGAAGGATATATGTCATGTTCATTGATAGGAAGACTGAACATTTCAACATGTCAATACTATCCAAAGCAATCCCTACATTCAATGCAATCCCAATCCAAATTCCATCAACATTTTCAAGGACATGGAAAACCAAACACTAATTTCATATAGAAAGGAAAGAGAGTTTGGATAAGCAAAGCACTATTAAAGAAGAAAAACAAAACAGGAGTTCTCACACCCCTGATCTCAAAACCTGCTATAGCACCACGATAGTCGAAACAGACTAGGATTGGTACAACAATGGACACATAAATCAGTGGAACAGAATTGAGAACCCAGAAATAGATCCACCCACCTATGGACAGCTGATCGTTGACAAAGAGCTGAAATCCATTCACTGGGGAAGAGATAGCCTCTTTAACAAATGGTGCTGGCAAAACGATATCCAAGCACAGAAATATGCAACAAGATCCATTCCTCACACCATACACAAAAATGAACACAAGATGGATGAAAGACCTAAATGTAAAATCCAAAATTATGAAGTTCATCAAAGATAAAATAGGAGCAAACCTGGTGACCAACATTTATGGTATAAATAAACAGACTAGGAAAAAACCCAAAATACACAAACAGCACAAGAGAAACTAGATGGCTGGACTTTTTTTTAAAAAATTAAATCCTTATGTACATCAAAAACTTCTCCAAAAAAGCAAAAAGACAACCTACAGATTGGGGGGGGGGAGAATCTATATCTATATTTATATGTATATGTCATATGCTACCAGAGCTCATATCTATATCTAGATATATACATATGGATATAGATACGTACAGGAGCTCTGGTAGAATAATGCCTAAGGCACTTGGCTGCTAACCAGAAGGCTGGCGGTTCAAACCCACCAACCACTCCTTGGAAGGAAGGTTGGGAAATCTACTTCCATAGTGATACTGTCTCAGAAACCCAAGGAGGGGTCACTATGAGTCAGGGGCGACTCGACAGCACATAACAACAACAACAACATAGATATATACATATATAGATATGTCTATATCTATATCTATATGTGTATTTCCATATCTAGATATAGATATGAACTCTGGTAGCATAGTTCCTTAGGCACTTGACTGCTAATCAGAAGGCTGGTGGTTCAAATGCACCAGCCACTCCTCAGAAGGACAGTTGGACGATCTACTTTTGTAATGACACTGCTTCCAAAATCCAAGGAGGGGTCGCTATGATTCAGGTCTGACTTGATAGCACATAACAACAACAACAACAAATATATGTGTGTGTGTGTATTTGGCAATGACATATCCAACAAGGGACTTATCTCTGAACTTTATAGAAAACCTCAACACCTCAACAACAAAAAGACAATCCAATTTTCAAATGGGTAGAGAACATGAACAGACATCTCACCCTAGAAGATATTCAGGTGGCCGAAAAGCACAAAGAAATGCATCATTAGCCATTAGAGAGATGCAAAGCAAATCAACAGTGAGTTATCTTCTCACCCTGGCAATAATAGCAAAGTTCAAGAAGAAAGAAAATAAATTCTGGCTGGGGTGTGGAGAGATTGAACTTCTTATACACTGTTGGTGGGACTGTATAATGGTACAACCACTGTGGAAAAGGTATGGCACTTCCTTTAAAAGTTGGAAATAGAAATATTATTTGATTCAGCAATCCCACTACTAGGAATATATCCTAAGGTGGTGAGATCTATGCTGAATAGACATATGCACAGCCATGTTTATCTCAGCACTATTTACAATAGCAAAGAGATGGAAACAGCATTAAGAACCTTAGTGCCCATCAATAGATGAAAAGATAATCAAACTATGGTACATACACACAATGTAATACTATTCAAAATTAAAGAATAATAAGGAATCAGCAAATCACCTCATAGTGTGAACAAACTTAGAGGACATTATGCTGAGTGAAATAAGTCAATCACAGAATGAAAAATATTCTCTACATTACTACAAAAAAGTTCATTACTATTAAAAGCTAAGTGTTTACACAGGAAAGGAAATTTTCCTTGTTGGTTACCAGGGATGGATGGCAAAGGGAAGAAAGGGAAAATTAATAGGTAGTCAAGAGACTGGTTTGATATGAGTGAAGGGAAAAGCTATATAAGAAAAGTGTCTGACTAATACAGTATCACTAAGTAAAAGGAAGACATAGAGAGGTGCACAAGAGGTACAAAAAATAAAGGCAAACACTATTGCAGCAACACTACATTATCAATAACAGCAAACACTAATCTATGGCTGGATACCTAGGTAGACAAAAAAGAAGATTGGGCATGCATAGGCGAATGAGAATATTCTCATGACCATACATAGGTTTGGCAGACAATATTTCTACCTATGCATTTGCATGTGCTATAAAAATGTCCACGTGCAGTTTAAACCTAATAGGAGACAAAGTTAGGATAACTTTTTAGCCACAACTAAGCACCTTGATGGAGAGAGTCACTGGACCTGTGAGCAGGGAACAATCGTTGCAGGGGACATCAAACTCAATTGGCACAACATAATAGACAAAAAATACCGTTCTACATCTTACTTTGGTTGAGAACAGCCATCTAAGGTGTAACTATTGGTTTCTCCTCATCTGGAGCAAAGAAGAGTGAAGAAAATAAAAAACGTATGAAAACAGTTAGTCCAAAGGACGAATGAGGCACGAGAACTTCAGCTCTTTATAACCCTAAGACCAGAATTAACTATTGAAACTTGCCCGTATCTATGCTGCAGTATATAACTGCCTGGGAATGGACGAATGTTATTGGTTAGATTTTCATTACTATTCTGGTTTTCTGCTCATGTTTTCTATAAGATTCAATGTAGATGAAAACTAAACAAAATCCTATTATATAAGAAAATAATCTGGAAAAAATTAGATCATGATAAAAAATTAGCAAACTTAGATCATCTAAAAAAACATCAAGTATATAAATTCACAAAATTAAAATAACACAGCTGCAAACACATGGTGATAAGCATTTATTTTATACTCAATGTATAGTAGTTGCAGACTGGTGTATTAAATTTTAATTATTGATTTTTTTTTCTTCTTTTTACACAAAGCTTGTAAACATTTCTGATTCTATTTATAAACAGCTAAAGAACACACACTTCTAAATTATCTGTTATCTTTCAGGTAAAATATATCCATATCAATGCATAGATGCACAATTGATTGAAAAACATAAAGGGCGATTTTATTTGAATAATTAGGTAAATTGAATAATGAGACAAATCCATGGAGTATGTAAGGTATAAAAAGACTTGGAAGAAATGTTCCTGTAGTATTCAAATAGGGTATGGATGAAGTTCCTTTCTTCAAAATATATTGAGTAGGAGACATAAATATATAAAAAAAGGTAAAAAAAAATTAGTTGAAAAAAAGTAAGTAGAGACCTGGAATATTTACTCACTCTGCTGCCCCTTACCCCATAGTGAACAAAACTTTGTGATAAGTAACCAGAAACTTTATTTTGAAGATAATACATCCATTGTAGTAGCTGTAGTTTCTAAATTTTGTAAATGGAAACACATGAAGTATAAATTATTTTCCTAGAAGAGTAAAATTTTTTAAACCCTATGCCTCCTCCGTGCAATGGGGCTTATACAGTGATTTGAGGACAGTGTAAAACAGAGATAGAGCCTGTTAGAAATATTTCCTTAAGTCAAAAGCTCTACAACCAGAAAAGTCTCATCCTACCAGCTTTTGCCCTGTACCCAAGACCAATAGTTGAGAACTATAAAGTCTAGATTTTATTATTCTGAAAAGGGAAACAGTCATTTTAAAATCTCTCCAGAATTTGACAATATTCTGTTAACATAAGTTCACTAACTCAATTAGAAGGAAATTAGTAATTGTTCAGAAGTATGGAAAATGAAATGTTTTCTGAGGAAGTAAATAGAGGAGATAGAAGTATTAATATTTGCTGCCTGATTTAACTAATTCTATTTTAAAACTCGACACCTGTCTTATTGTCAACTAAACTCTGTTTAAATATTTCCATTTATCCAAGTACATACTACTTTGAAGTCTGATTATTTCATCGTGGAGAGCTCTAATCATCTGGTATCATAGATAGAACTGAGATCTGTCTGTCTGTAATTATGACCCACTATTCTAGTCATGCAGTATGAAAATATGGAAAACAATACTTTTTTACCTAAACATTCATTCACTTAGCAAGTATTTATTGGGTATATTCCTAATGTCAATAATTATGCTGGGCAATGGGGAAGTAAGAATGGATAAAGGAATCCCTGCTCTTGGAAAGCCCAAGGAAAGCTTAGAGTATATTGTTTCAGACACATAAAAAACAGTGTAACACACTATTAAATACAGGATTCTAGGTTCATCCCTTCCTACATTTCATATCATTTATTTGAAACCATATATTCAGTTGCTAAAGCCTGAAAATTGAAAGTCACTTAAGACTCTACCTTTTCCCTGATTTCTTTATTCAGTCTTTCACTTAGTCCTATAAAGTAGATCTTTAAAATATATCTTGAGAACATCTATTTCTCTAAAACCCACTATAAACTCTAGCAACATCTTTCATTAGACAACCGCAATAATCTACTGTTTCTTCCTGCTTCCAATTTTAATGGTCTACAAGCCATTCTTTTTAAAGAATGTAGGTGGAATTTTAAAAAAGATGTTAGTTTATATCATAAATCTTCTGATAACACTTTTACGTAATTGTGGTTGCCTTGAAAATAAAATTTAAATTCCTTGTATTGATCTAAATGGCTAACTTGATCCAGGCACGATTTCCTTCTTGCAAATTTTTCTAATATTACTCTCTGGATAAGGAGCCCTAGTTACACAATGGTTAAGTGCTTAGCTATTAACAGAAAGGTCCACAGAACCTACCAGCCTCTCCTTGGGAGAAGACACCTGGGAATGTGCTCTTGCAAGATTTATAGCCTAGAAAACCCTACACCATCCTGTAGGGTTGCTTTGCCTAAGTATCAACTTGATGGCACACAAGGCTACAACCCTCTTGCTATGTATTTATTAATCCACTTGTTTCTTTTTCATTCAATAAATATATGCTGAAGTATTAGTATGTGACAGGCTATGGATTGGACATTAGTTATTTAACCACAAGCCTAATAATAGAATTTAGAGTTCAGTGGAGGGATTTTTATTAAACAAATTAAAACCAAAATATACTAAGTGTTATAAATATGCTTCTGGGGCAGTGAGTTTGGATTTTTTCTTTTTGGTAAACTTACGTATGACGTAGTTAGCAGAAATAGACAAAATTATCAGACCTATAAGGACAAACACACATAACCACGGAGATAACAATATATTTTTTTAAATTCTTCTCTCAATAACTATTGGAAAAATATATAGATCATCAAAAAATGTGTTGAGCATTGAGAAACATAATGAATAAATTTACCTTAGTAAACATGTAGAATATGGAACCTAACTTTTGTAAAACATACAAAGAATTAAAAAAAAAATGTAATGAAAAACTGTATCTTATGAATAAAATTGAAATATACTAAAAAATACAAAAAACATATGTATAAAATAGACCCTTATTCAGAATAACTTATGGGTCAAGCACTGGAAAAATTTTGAGCTAATGATACAAAACTATTACATATCACATTTGTAGGACTTAGGAAAAGTGTAAGAAAATTGAAAGCGTAGTGCCTAAGGCACTTGACTGCTAACCAGAAGGCTGGTGGATCAAACCCACCAGCCACTCCTTGGAAGGAAGGTTGGGCAATCTACTTCCATAGTGATACCACTTGGGAAACCCAAGGAGGAGTCACTATGAGTTGGGTGTGACTCGACAGCACATAACAATAAGTATATTAAAAAAGAAAATTGAAATTAAAAATTAAACATTCATCTCAAAAATATAAAATAAAAGCAACAGAATAAAGATAAAGGAAGTAGAAAGAAGAAAATAAAAACAGGAATTAATGAAATACATACAGACATAGAATATAATGAATTAATAAAATGAAAAGTAGAGTCTTTGAAAGACTGAAACTGATAAACATCTTACGGAAAAAAGAAAAATGAAAGATAAAAATATAAGGAATATAAAGAGGCAGCACTGAAGATTATATTGACATTAAAATGATAAGAATGTATTTTAAATAATATGTGAATATAATTAAAATATCAACATAATATATTAATTCTTTTAAAAAATGCATTTGTCAGTTACAAGAGAAAACAAGAAATATGAAAGTCTTAATATTTTACATATATAGAGAATTTTATAGACAGACATTAAAGAAAAGCTAAAACATGTTGATAGAATTCAATATGAATTACTCTATAGATTTGTCATCAAATCACAATTACAAGAGGGATTATCATAGAAACACAAAATCTGTTTCCAGAGTTTAATGTAGAAGTGTGAAGAGTCAAAAGTAATGAAAACATTTAAGAAGAAGGAGAAGAATTAGGAGGTATAATTTGTCTTATCATATATTTTATGAGAACAGAAAAATTAAAAGAAAATAATGTAGAATCCATTAACAAACTTACATATACATAAATATTGATATATCATATAACTATCATCACAGATAAACAAAAAAATATCGACTAATACAAAGTTTTGGGAAAATTATAATTCCATTAACAAAAGGAAGAAAGGCTCTTAACACATACTCCACCCTCCAAATTAATTTCAAAAGCATTAAGAATTTAAATGTTAATAACAAGAATTTAATATTTTAGAAGAAAATATAAAACCATATACTGTTTTATCTCAATAAATTAAATAATTTTAAGGCAAGATAAAAATCCATGACTCATAAAGAAAAAGATTGATATTCTAACAGATTAAAAATTTAACTTTTACCTAACATCTACTAAAACTCATAAAATAAAAATACAAAACCAAATTGAAAGATATTTTATATAAATATAACTAAGAGAGAATTATTTCCCAAAATATATACTATGTATTAAAATTATGAAGAAAACTGCAAAATAATTCCATTGGAAAATTGACAAAATCATGAATAGGGTATTTACAGGGAAGAAACACCCAAGGAAAAATTGAAAGGATGCTCAATCTCACTTAGAAAATTTGCATTAAAAGTACTGAGGTATAAGTTTTTCCCACCAAGTTGAGATTATTTTCTTCTAAATTACCTAACAATATCAGATTTTGATAAAATGTGGAGCGTTGAAACTTTCATATTCTACTGTAAAAATGTAAATTGGCATGGCAGTTTTGAAAATATTTTTGGCATATTAATCCATTTATATGCAGTTAAAAATAGAAAAAAGATATATTATTTGGCAAATATATATATTTGTGGTAAAACTATGAAGAAAAATGAGGAAGTAATGATCAACAAAATATCCAAGACAGTGGTTTTCTCTGGGATGATTAAATAGAATATGATTAGAGAAAGAAATGGAGGGGCTTCAAAGAGAAAAGATAATGTTTTATTTCCAGGTAGTTTTTGAGTAACTATCTATTAATTTTTTAGTTGTTGTCTTAGAAGTTGTATTCAAATGGTTTATATGTGTTTTTCATGTGTGATATGGTTTACAATTAAAACCTTAAATAATCGATGAAGGTATAGATGTAAAACTTTCTATGAAATGCAAGATCTTTATATAAATTTAAGAAAACATATCCACATCCATATTTGTCTCAAAATTTATTATGACAAAGGGAAATATTCTTATCTAACAATTACAGTACTAAAACGAGAAGCCCTGAATTTTCTTTTGAGACACTATTTTGAAACCAAAACCCTTGTGTACATAATTTTGACTTACTATAAAGCACTGGTGTATAGTTCCTAAGGCACTTGACTGCTAACAAGAAGACTGGAGGTTCAAACCCACCAGTCACTCCTCAGAAGGAAGGTTAGGCAATCTACTTCCATAGTGATACCACCTTGGAAACCCAAGGAGAGGTCTCTGTGAGTCTGGTCTGGCTCGACGGCACATAACAACAACAACATAAAGCCAATACCCACCTGAGAAAACCTCAAATGCAATGAATTGAATGAGTGCAGAATTAACTGAGTAATTTAATGTTTAATGTGGTTTTGAAATTAGGTTTCAATTTCAAGTAAAATTTGGATTTCCTACTCCTCTGTGATATTGTATGCATAGGGGTAAGAATGGAAGAACTACTCTTCATTATTGCCAGTCTTAAGTTAAAGTTGGTGGGATTGTGCAAGATATCGACCATCTTCTTTGTGTTTTTATTCATTTTCAAAACTTTTTACGTGGAATACTTATTGCTATTATAAGAAGAAAAAAGTAACACAAAACTTGAATATATTGCAGAATATGGCAAGAATATAAATATCCAGTTGTGGCTCTGAGAATGTTGAGTTCAGTGGGAAGATTGCCCCCTTTAGGACCCTCTTGTGTTATTGTACTCAATGTTGGATTAGCTGCCATATCATCTTTTTCACCTCATGATCTTGCAGTCAACCAGAGCACAAGGATTTTCTTCACATAGATTGTTGCTAAGTCAGGTCAGTGCAAGGTGTTTTTGTTAAAGGAATGACAGAATATTATCTCCACTAATGTAGTCATGTGTTTAAACTTGTCTTCTTAACTTCCCTGGACACTTAGAACAACACATAGGTGGAGCACTTTGTGTCCAACTTAACTAATAAGATTGAAGACACTCAAAATGAGATGTTGTAGCTTCTTTTTAGTCTATCTCAAAATGTCTTTGCAATATCATTTATATTCTTCACTCTAGTCACTGAGGAAGAGTTTTACCTTTGTTCCTTCAATTATCTTAACTCTCTTACACATTTTCAGTAACTTCCTCTATCATAATTCCTGTGACTTTAGTCATAAGCGTGCATTAATTGACTATGTCCTTAAAAACGTAACTCTCCCAATTCTTGTCACAATCTTAATAACACTTCTCAAATTCTCTGAACTAGCTTTTTTCTTAAAGGCCTTCAAAAATGCTCACCATTGACTGATTTGCATTTCTTACCGCATACTAGCTTTTTGGATATTTGCCACCTAATTTATTCTCATAACTTTCCCTGTTCACGTACTTGAAGATATTCAAAGAAATCTTAATAATAAAAAAGAACAGAAAATTCTCTCAGCACCATCTGTCATCTCTTAGAAAAAAGCCTTCATTTTATAGCAATATTGTGACAGAAATTCAGCCACTAGGCTGGAGCTTTATGTGGGTGAAGTTTCCTAACCTAAAAAGAGCACATCAGTTAGTAAAGATAAATCCTAGGAACTTGTGACAGATAAGGACAGGGAGAGACCTGTATTTTAGGGAAATGATGGAAACTTGTCACCGTTGTTGGGCTTCCAGAATTTGAATCATAAATATAGCATAAAAAATAATATGACTATTTAATACACTATTTAATACATTAATTAGTAATGTGATGTTCTTGGTAAATGGAAACTCCTTTCATCTTTGCAAACAGGGCACGTGAGTAGCATCCTCTGACCTCCTCAAAGTACACAGTGGGGAGAGAGGGTCCAGAACAACAATAACTTCCCAAGGCTGATTCCTATGAGTTGGGCATCAGACATACCATCACTCTCCAACGTCTACCAATTCTGACACCAACCATCCCTCCCACCACACTCTCTACTTCTCTGCTGAATTCGATAACTCATTGAAATGGCCACACAGAAGTCAAAGACAATACTCATGATTATGCGGTTTATTAGGGAAGTAAAAGATTATAATAATTCAGCTTGAGGAATACTAAGGATACAGTTCTTCTATGATGACAGCTTACCCTCTGCCATGCCTGTAGGCACACCTTTCCTTGGTCCTTGACTTTTTGACTGGGCCTCTTTCCTTCTCAGGCCAGTGTGACAAAGCTCTTTTATCTTTACTGATAAGCACCCAAGGAGGCACCATACTCCAACAGCTAGCCTTCTGCCAGAAGGCACTCAGCTTCTTCTTTCTGTACTAAGAAGCCCACTACTTTATCTCATGCTGGTCTCTTGGTTCTGCTGCCTCGATTGTTGAGGTTTCTCTGCCACCTACTCTCTGCCATCTCACTGTTTTTTCAGCAAAGTGTTACAGTTCTCTCGCTCTGTCTCTTGGTCAAGGTGGTCTTGTGCAGACATCTTGGATCCAAGTATGCATTCCATTCCTTGCTTTTCCTCTGTCTTGATGGTGGTGAAATCCCTCTTTCCACCTCTGGGATGGCTCATTTTAAGCCTTACTGATGATAAAATGACGAATTCCTATGTTAGGGTTCCATATATCTTATTACTATAGCCCCACCTCCCCATGATGCCATGATATTATTTACCTTATTAATAAGCTCTCTAATCCCCTTAGTTGGCCATAAGCACTTTACATTGTTGTAAATACAACATTATATACAATGTTATAAGTACAATGCTGTCAGTGATCAGATATATATATATATATATATATATATATATAACAACTGAGGGAGACAAACTTGTCTGTCAGTTTCTCATACTGTGGTGCTGTTGTGGTGGCTTGTGTACTGCTGTGAGTCTGAAGGGCCACCCGTGTAAAAATGCCAGAGTTACCCATGGTGGACAGGTTTCAGTGCAGCTTCCAGACTGAGACTTGGCAGAAGGAAGAGGTCATCCATTTCTCAAAGAATTGGCCAGTAAAAACCTTATGAATACCAGTGAAACACTGTTTGATATATTACTGGAAAACTTCATGAATAGCCCTGTAATGTTGTTTGACTTGGTGCTGGAAGATGAGCCCCTCAGGTTGTAAGGCACTCAAGATACAACTGAAAAAGAGCTGCCTCCTCAGACTATAGCCAACTCAATGATGTGGATGGAGTAAAGTTTTTGTGACCTCCATCTGCTAATGTGACATGACTCAAAATGAGGGGGAAAAAAAAAAAAAAAAAACTACAAACATCCATTAGTAATCAGAAGATGGTATATATGGAGTATGAATCTAGGAAAATTGGAAGTTTTACAAAATGAAATGGAACACATAAAGATCAATACCCCAGGCATTAGTGAGCTGAAATGGACTGGTTTTGGTCATTTTGAAACAGAAAACAATTTGATCTAACATGTTGGGATGACAAATTGAAAAGGAATGGTGTGGCATTTATCATCAAAAAGAATGTTTCAAAATCTATCCTGAAGTACAATGCTGTCAGTGATCAGATAATATCCATAGTGGTTGGTAAGTTTGAACTGCCAGCCTTCTGGTTGGCTGTCAAATGCTTTAGGCACTACTCCTAAAGCTCCGTGTACAAGGAAGACCAGTTAATGCTATTATTCAAATTTATGCACTAACCACCAAAGCCAAAGATAAAGAAATTGAAGATTTTTACCTACTTCTGCAGTCTGAGATTGACCAAATATGAAATCAAGATGTACTGATTATCACTGGTGATTGGATAGGAAAAGTTGGTAACAAAGAAGAATCAGTAGCAATACGGCCTATATCAAATGATAGAATTTTGCAAGACCAATGACTTAGTCAATGCAAATATCTTTCTTCAACAACACAAGCAGCAGCTATATACATAGACTTCATCAGACAGAGTACACAAGAATATGATCAACTACGAAGCACTGGAGAAGCTCAATTTCTTCAAGCAAAACCAGGCCAGGGTCTGATTGTGGAATAGACCATCAACTGCTCATATGCAAGTTCAAGTTGAAGTTGAAGACAATTAAAACAAGTCTACAAGAGCCAAAATATGACCTTGATAATATTCTCCCTGAATTTAGAGACCATTTAAAGAAGAGATTTGATGCACTGGACACCAATGACTAAGAACCATGGGAGTTGTGGGACTTAGAGCACTTACTGATGAAGAGCAAAAACTATAGCCTTCTGTGTTAATTACTCCTCAACATAAAGAAAATGAAAATCCTTACAACTGGACCAATAAGCAGCATCATGATAAATGGAGAAAAGATTGAAGTTGTCAAAGACTTTATATTACTTGTCTCTACAATCAACAAAAATTGGAAGCAGCAGTCAAGACATCGAAAGATGTATTGCTTTGGGCAAATCTGTTGCAAAGGACCCATTTCAAGAACTGAAGAACAAAGATATCTCCTTGAAGACTAAGATGTACCTAACCCAAGCCAAGGTGTTTTCAATCACCTCATATGCATATGAGAGCTGGACAGTGAATAAAGAAGACCAAAGAAGAGTTGGTGCTTTTGAGTTGTGTTGTTGGCAAAGAATGCTGAGAGTACCATGGATTGCTAAAAGAACTAACAAATCTGTCCAGGAAGACGTGCAGCCAGAATGCTCCTTGGAAGCAAGAATGGTCAGACTTCATTTGACCTACTTTGGTCATGTTGTCAGAAGGGACCATTCCCTGGATATGATGCTTGGTAAAGCGGAGGGTCAATGCAAAAGGGGAAGTCCCTCAATCAGATGGATTGACACACTGCCTGCAATAAAAGGCTTAGGTACAGCAAGAACAGTGAGGCTGGCACAGGACTGGGCAGTGTTTCATTCTGCTGTACATAGGGATGCTACGAATTGGAGATGACTTGAGAACATCTAACAACAACAAAAGCATGTTGTTGTTGTTATGTGCTGTTGAGTCGGACCCAACTCATAGCAACGCCTCCTCGGGTTTCTGTGGCAGTATCACTAAGGAAGTAGATTGCCCAACCTTCCTTCTGAGGAGTGGAATATATATGGATATGTATATAAAGCAGGTCACACTCGCAAGGAATATCCCTTACAACTGGTTGGCTGCTCATAGCAGATCTCATCATGGAATTAGTTACATTATATCAGATCTCATCATGAGGGATGATTACTTCATAACTGCTAAACCACTGAGAATCATGGCCCAGCCAAGTGGACACAAAACCTTAACTATTACACAGCTGTAAGAGAAGACCTTCTCTCTCTGTTGGTTGTGGAGGGTCCTTGACTCTTTTCAGCTTTTGCTCCTAATGATTTTCATGTGGCTTGACATCTTTCTCCTTTGTTTCATAGATTGATTGCTGAATCTTTTTCATATCTCAAAGGAGATTTATTTAAAATACACCTTACACTAATATTGTCTCATTAACACAGCAAAGAAAACCTATTCCCAAATGGAATTATAATCTTAGTATAAACTCACTGTCCTCCAGTTGGTTCTGACTCATAGTGATCTTATGGGACAGAAGAAAAATGCCCCATAATCTTGCCAAGGCTATAAGTCTTCATGGAAGCTGATTGCTTCATCTTTCTCCCATTGAGCAGCTGGTGGGTATGAACCACTAACGTTTTGGTTAGCAGATGAATGCTGTAACCATTATGCCACCAGAACTCTGTAACCACTAGGATAGAGATTAGGATTTAAAACACATTTTTTTTTTTTTTTTTTGGGGGGGGGCATAATTCAATCTATAACAGTACATCAGAATTTATTTATCCATCTATTGTTGAGGCATATTTATTGGAAAGAAAACTTCTATGTACATTTGGGAGCTCTGGTAGCATAGTGACTAAGGCTCTTGACTGCTAACCAGAAGGCTGGCAGTTCAAACCCACCAGCCACTCCTCGGAAGGAAGATGGGGCAACCTACTTCTGTAGTGACACTGCCTCGGCAACCGAAGGAGGGGTCGCTATGAGTTGTGTTGTACTCGACAGCAAACAACAACAACAGCAACAACATGTACATTTGAGTACTTATATTTCCAAGAACATGAACTTTCATTTCAATTGTACAGGAATGAGATATCTGTATATTGTGATAGGTGTATGTTTAAGG
>NW_006921609.1:20943933-20948389 GCF_000298275.1 Orycteropus afer afer
AAAAAAAAAAAGGGGGGGGGCAATTTATGATGGAGTTATGAGAATGGAACCTGTTGTAAATCAGAGACTATCTGTAATTGATATTCTGTCTCTTCATATACTTTGTCTATTTTTGTCGCATGTTTTGCTTTCATATTATTGAGTTGTAAATGTTCTTTATCTATGCTAATTGCAAGTCCATTACAAGATATGTTGTTGTTGATATGTGCCATCGAGTTGGATCCGACTCATAGCAACCACTACTTGGTTTCCGAGGCAATATCACTATGGAAGTAGATTGCCCAACCTTCCTTGTGAGGAATGGCTGGTGGGTTTGAACCACCAGCCTTCTGGTTAGTAGTCAAGTACCTTAGGCACTATGCTATCAGATATTTATTTTTAAAATATTTTCTTCCAGTATATGGTACATTGAATTTTACTTTTCATAAAAATATTTTGAAAAGAGTTTTTAGTTTCTTAATTTGTCTCATACATATTTTATTCTATTTTGCTGCTTTATTGTGAACAAGTTTATGTAGAATTGGTGTTTTTTCTTCTTTAAATGTTTGGTAGAATTTCCCAATGAAACCATCTGGACTGTGTAATTTCTCAATTAATATAGGTTATTTCAATTTTCTCATCATTATAAACCATGTTTTTTTTTTTTTTTTTCCCTTTGTAATTTTTAATTAGATACCAGACATGGGAAGGCAGGGTAAAAGGATTTCATACTTTTAAAAGTCATATATACCGTATAAACATTCTAAAATGGTTGATGGCAGCAATTTTAACTTATTAGCTTCTTGGTTACCCTGTATAATTTTATTTGCAGGGTTTTAAAGTTGATAACAATAATATTGTACAATATGCAAACAATTTTCACCCAGTAATATAACATTGACTGACAGCTTCTCATATTCCTATTCTGGTAACTAATAGATTTAAAATAAAAATAGCAATAACATTTTACAAGAAGGATCTATATTCAATTTTCTGGGAAGAGGGATAACAAACACACATTGCTGAAAATGATTTTGTATACATAGCTAAGTTACAAGCCATCACTGCATATTTAGTCTTTGTTTTCTTCTTCGTATAGCAAAGAATCAGGATTCATACCAGAACCTTTCAAATCAATGACTCTTATTAACTTTGAAGCAGAGAAATCCCAGAAACCCACACAAATGGTTAATAGAGAATATGTCCCTGTTATCAGGCGATTATTATTATTTTGGATTATATCAAGTGGCCAAGATAAAATATGTTCACTGAAAAGGCCTAATTTAACAAGATTGTCTTATTAACAGGCCCTATTAAGTGGTTTCAGCTGTAATAGCATTTGAGTTCCATTAGGTTTTGAAGTGATTTAGAAATTCAAATTATTTTTAAAAATTAGATGTCAGGGTGGTGGATAATTAGTAAATACTAGGTTGAAGTTGCAAAGTTATACTCAGTAGTGAAATTGAACAGAAACATTGGATGTTGTTGAACTACAAACATGAAGCTGAGAAAACACTTTCAAAGCCACTTGTCCTTTGGCATGTGTAATAGAAAATATTTAAGCATTTTAAAATATTATGTTTCTTTCAGTTAGATGTAAATACAATAATTAAGCTAATTGTTCTTTTTAAAGACAAGAAAGATGATGGGTATTTAACTTACATGCCATATATAGAAGCTGCTAATTACTTCCAATAAATAATTTTACCACTAAAATCTTAAAACTATTCCTGATGCAAAAATCAAAATATAGGTATGGAAATAAAATAAGACCTCTTGTGCACTCTTTTGAAATTAATTAATGGTAATAGGATTTAATTAATTACAGAAAGACAAGATAACTCGAAGTGTCCTAAATCATTAGTAAAGTTTAGAATAAGACTAGAATTTGTTTTATAATTTCTTTCCTTCTTCTAATATTTTATACATTCGGTAACTATTTCCTGGATTGCTATTATAAAGTAATCATTTTCTTAGTGCATCTAATATATAATGACATGAAAAACAGCATTATTTCTGCTGAGAGATTGAGATTACTATCAATTAGTTTCTTTGGGAAATACCATGAGGGTGAATATATGGTTCTGCAAAAGCATGGGATGGAAAGTGGAGATAAATCTAATCTATTGTTCAGAGAAAGTTTCCAACACAAATGTAATTTAATCTATGATAAAAATAAAATTTCTAGGAGTTAAGTTGGTAAAGAAATGGAGGAGAAATTGTGGCTATTAAGGTGCAAAGTCCCTGGAGTAAGTGATTTTTTAGAAATGTGTTTATGTCTAGGTCTATAATTAGTTTAAATAAAATACATCACACCATATTTTTTGAAAAATAAATTAATTGCACAAACACTTGGAAACAAAGAAATTCTAATTAAGGATATATTTTTAAATATGTTTTATTAATTATTCTTGTTGAGGATTTGGTGTATTTAAATTTCTAGTAACTCAAATTTAGTTCATTTCCTTTCTAGAAAATTTTTCTTTTTTATACAACAAATTGTTATGGATTGAATTGTGTCCCCCATAAAGATACATTAAAGTTCTAACCCCTCACTAGTGAATGTGACCTTGTTTTGGGGAATAAGATTTTTTCTATGTGGTTGTTATCAGTTATATTAATAAAGCTATACAGGATTAGGTGAGTTCTAATCCTAATTCTTTTTTGGTGATAGTTTATGAAAGGGATGGACAGGCACAGAAACAGTCAGACACAGGGGGAAAACAAATGCCATCTGACAACAGAAACAGATACATCTACAAGTAGCAAAGGAACACCAACGATTGCCAATAGCCATTAGAAACTGGGAGAGAGGCATGGAACAGTTTCTTTCTCAAAAGAAATCAACGTGGTCGATACCCTCAATTTGGACTTCCAGCATCCCAAACTGGGAGAAATTAAGTATCTGTTCTTTAAAATCACACACTTGTGGTATTTTGTTAAATTATACATTAAATTTAAAAATAAGATATTAATTGAAAAGTACAGCTAAAATATTATAGACAAGAATAGAAATGCAAAAATAAGAATGAGAAAGAATAAAGAACAAAGAACAAAAA
The DNA here is from genome assembly GCF_000298275.1 of Orycteropus afer afer. Classification (NCBI taxonomy): domain Eukaryota; kingdom Metazoa; phylum Chordata; class Mammalia; order Tubulidentata; family Orycteropodidae; genus Orycteropus; species Orycteropus afer. The sequence continues at coordinate 20,946,972 of NW_006921609.1, forward strand.
ATAGAATATTAAAGACCAATATACTTATTTTCTCTTTTTCAAATGTAGCTATAAGCCTCCTGCTATCCAAAATGAAAATAAAATGCAATCATATCTGTATTTTTTATTGTCATATTACAAAACAACAAAATTTTAAAAAATCAAATATAAATGTTTCTCAGGGGACAGATATATAATATATATCTATATGTATATCTATATGTATATCTCTTTATATATTACCTATAGTTTATTTTAAAAAATGTCTTAACTAGCTTACATAGAGTGAATACTGGGTAAGAAAGGAATTCTGCTAGCAAAGTTGCAGCAATTTCTTAAGGCTTTTTTTGTTGTTGTTGCTAACATTTTGATAATTTTTCTGATATTGCATACATTTATCAACTAAATGAAGACAACTATGATGGTTCAAAATATGTGCTGTCTTCTTATAATCTTCTTATAATCATTAGAGAAATGATAGGTGAACTGAAAAATGCAGTTTTCATAAGACTAAAAATAAAAATACATGAAGAAATAATTTCTATCAATTGGATCTTCCTAAAAGCTTCACAAAAAAATTAAGATTTTACCTAGTACTTGGCAAATTACTGGTAAATATCTATTCTATTTTGTTTACTATAGTTGATGATGATGATGGATGTGCTGCCGAGTCGGACTCGACTCATAGTGACGCCTCCTTGGGTTTCTGAGGCAATATCATTATGGAAGTAGATTGCCCCATCTTCCTTCTGAGTAATGGCTGGCGGGTTTGAACCACCAGCTGTCTAGTTAACAGTCAAGTGCCTTAGGCACTAAGGTACCAGAGTTCCTATTATAGTTAGAAACATATAAATAAATGAACAACAACAAAATGATCAGAGATTTGGGACTGTATTCAAGATGGTATAAAAGAGAATAGACTTGGAGGTTCCAGTAAGATAGAGGAATAGCCAGACAATCTACACAGACCCTCTTCAACAAAGAAAAGGAGAACCAATTAACACAGATACAGAAGATAATCCTGAAGCCATAAGCTTTGAAAGAAAGGATACAGAAGTGGGCTAAACTCCAACTAGTAGAAGAAACTACACAAAAACACTGACAAAAGAGACATACAAAGCTGTGGGCTGTCAATGATCTTGATGGCACAGACAGCTTAGATATTGCAAGTGGTATTAGGACCTAAAATTAACCTAAAATCAGCACGGAGGACTGCACCAGTGGCTGTTGGATAAAAGAGGAAGCAGCAAAGAGGAAGATAGACTGAGCTGTGGACTTTTGCCTGTCTGGAGGGCACAGACCTTTTGAATGGTTACAAGCAGTTTGACCATTTTGGATATTTAAAGTGACAGCATTCCCTCAGATTCCAAGGATCTAAGAACAGGCTCCAATTGTTGGGGACTGCAAGGACATTCCACATGTGAATGACTGGAAAGTTA
>NW_006921609.1:20948565-20950898 GCF_000298275.1 Orycteropus afer afer
TCAATGAATTGAGAGATAGATCAAGGAAAACACTGACAAGATTAAAGAAAACAGAGAAAATTCCAGAACAATTTTAGAAGACAACACAAGAACAAAATGAAAAATTAGAAAGGATACAAAATCTACAGATAGAAATCCAGAAGATTAATACTAAAGTTTGAGAAATAGATAACACGTTGAATGGACAAAGGAATAGAAATGAATCAATGGAAGACATCATTAATGAGATTGAAGACAAATATATAAATATTTCCTTGGAAAGGGATCAATCAGAAAAAAAGATCGAAGCGAAATAAAGAAAGCCTGACTTTCATGGGGGTACACCATCAAAAGGGATAATCTACATATAAATAGAATTCCACAACAGGAAGAAAAAAAGAAAACCACTAAGAATATTTCCAAGATTTGTTGAAAGATAACTTCCCTCATATGATGAATGAGATTACATCCATTCAGGAAGTCCAATAAACCCCAAACAAGATAGACCCCAAAAGAAAATCCCTAAGACATATCATCATCAAACTCATCAACACCAATGACAAAGAAAGAATTCTAAAAATAACACCGAAAAAATGAAAAATTACCTACATACAACAATGAATAAGAAAAAGCTCTGATTTCTCAGCAGAAACAATGCAACTGAGAAGGCAATGGGATGGGATATATTCAACCATGAAAGAGAAAAAAATTCCATCCAAGAATTATATACCCAGCAAAATCATCCCTCAAATATGATGGTGGAATTAGGAGATTTCCAGAGAAGCAAAAATTAAGGGACTTTGTTAAAGCCAGAACAACCTTATAAAAGATACTAAAGGGAGTCCTTTGAACAGAGAACCAATGATAGCAAACAACAACTGACCATTAATACACAAGATAACATAAACCAGAAATCAACACAGCCATGGAATAATCCAAAGTAAAATAAGCTTACGAGATTGTAAACAAGGAAACAGAAACATCAACTGGCAAATGAGGACAACTACAAACCAAAAAGAAAAGGAAAATAATGTAGCTACAAAACTCCTATATGGTGAGGAAATCAAGAAAGTTGCAAGATAGAATAAACTGTTCTAAACTCAGTTAGAAAATTATAAATCACACAGTAACCTCAAAGAAAAATGATAAACCTTCACATCACAGTAAAAAAGAGGACAAGAACAAACATTTAGCAAATACTAAAACGATGGCAACAACGGAAATGATAACACAATTCATAAACATAGTGAGCTCAGCAAAGAATATTATATGGAACAAAGAAACCAGAAACACCATGAAAATACACATAACAAAATGACAGCAACCAATTCATCCTTGTCGATAATTACACTGAATGTTAGTGGATTAAATGCAGCACTCAAGAGACAGAGTTACAGACTGTGTAAGAAAACATAACCCATCAATATGCTGTCTACAAAAGAGACACCTGAGAAACAAAGACAAAAATAGACTCAAAATCAAAGGCTGGAAAAGTTATATCAAGCGAGTGGCAGCCAAAAAAGATGAGGAATGGCAAAAATAATTTCTGATCAAATTGAATTTAAGACAAAAACCATTGTAAGAGACAAGGAAGGATATTATATACCAATTAAAAGATCAATGGAACAAGAAGATATAACCATAATGAGTATCTATGGATCAAATGAAAGATTCCCAAAATAAATAAATCAGACTTCAACAGAATTGAAAAGACAAATAGATGACTCCACAGTCACAGTAGGAGACTTTAATACACCACTTTCAGTGAAATATAAAACAATTGGAAAGAAATTCAACAAAGACACAGAGAAACTAAACAATACAATCCAGCAACTTGATCCTATAGACATCTACAGAGCACTTCACCTAACAACAGCACAATATGCATTCTTTTCCAGTGCACATGAAACATTCTCCATGATAGACTATATGTTAGGCCACAAAGCAAGCCTTAATACATTTAAAAACATTGAGATACTGAAAAGCACCTTCTCAGATCACAATGCTATAAAATTAGAAATCAACAATAGGAAGATCAACATAAAAAGAGCAAATACAGAGAAACTGAACTACACCCTCCTTAAGAATGTCTGAGTAAAGTCATTTTTGTTATGTCCCACCAAGTCAGACTTGACTCATAGTGAGCCCTCCTTGGGTTTCCAAGGTGGTATCACTATGGAAGTAGATTTCCCAGCCTTCCTTCTGAGGAGTAGCAGATGAGTTTGAACTGCCAGCCTTCTGGTTAGCATTCAAGTGCCTTATGCACTACACTACCAGAGCACCTGACTGGGAAATAGAAGAAAAAAAAAAAAAAATTCCTTAAATCAATGAAAATTAAAACCCAATATACTTTG
>NW_006921609.1:20951184-20951823 GCF_000298275.1 Orycteropus afer afer
AAGAAATGAAATGGGTGACATCACAACAGAACCAACTGAAATAAAAAGGATACTATCAGGATACTATGAAGAACTGTACTCCAACAAATTTGAAATCTGGAAGAAATGGACAGATTTCTAGAAACACACCACCTAATGAAACTAACACAGACTGATGTGGAAAGTTGGATAAACCCATAACAAAAGAAGAAATTGAAAAGAGCACAAAAAATCACAAACAGGAAAATGTCTTTGACTAGATGGTTTCACTGGAGAATTCTACCAAACATTCAAAGAAGAACTCTTCTACTTAAACTATTCCAAAACATGGAAAAGGATGGAATCCTCCCAAATTTATTTTATGAAGGAAGGATAACCTTGATACCAAAACCAGGCAAGCACATCATTAAAAAGGAAAAGCACAGATCAATATCCCTCATGAATAATGAGGCAAAAATCTTCAACAAAATCCTAGCCAATAGACTGCAAAATCATATCAAAAGAATAATGCATTATGACCTAGTGGGGTTCATTTCAGATATGCAAGGATGTTTGAACTTTAGAAAAGCAATCAACATCATCCACCACATAAATGAAACAAAGGAAAAGAACCACATGATCATAACAATCAATGCAGAAAAGGCATTTGATAAAATCCAA
>NW_006921609.1:20952529-20973577 GCF_000298275.1 Orycteropus afer afer
AAGAGATCTACATAAATGGAAGAACATACCAGGCTTGTGGATAGGAAGACTGAACATTGTGAAAACATCAATTCTACCCAAAGTAATATATACATTCCATGTAATCCCAATCCAGATCCCATCAACATTCTTTAAGGATGTGGAAAACCCCATCACTAAATTGATATGGACAGGAAAGAAACCTTGGATAAGCAAAGCTATATTGAAGAAAAATAAAGTAGGAGGTCTCACACTCACAGGTCTCAAAACCTAATATACAGTGACTGTAGTCAAAACAGCCTGGTGTTGGTACAATGATAGACACATAGACCAATGGAATAGAATTGAGAACCCAGAAATAGATCTATAGACCTATGGTCATTTGAACTTTGACAAATGGCTGAAATCTATTAAATGGGGAAGTGATTGTTCAAAAATGGTGCTGGCAAAACTGGATATACATTTGCATAAAAATGAAACAAGATCTGTACCTCATATCATACACAAAAACTAACTCCAGATTGATCGAAGACTTAAATCTGAAACCTAAAACCATAAAATTCCTCAAGCAAAAACTAGGGCCAAATTTAGGGACCCTAATATATGAATAAACAGACTATCAAGCATAACCCAAAATACACAAACAGCAGAATAGAAACTAGATGAATGCACCATTCTCAATATTAACATTTTATGTACTTCCAAAGACTTCTCCACAAGAGTCAAAAAAGAACCTACAGATTTGGAAAAAAATATCTGGCAATGACATATTTGACAAGGGACTTATCTGTAGAATTTGTAGAAAATTCCACACCTCAACAACAGTAAGACAAATAGTCCAATCAAAAAATGGGCAGAAAACATGAATAGGCACTTCACCAAAGAGGATATTCAGGTGGCCAGCAAACATATGAAGAAATGCTCATGATCATTAGCCATTGTTGTTCTTGTTGTTATGTGCCATCGAGTCAGACCTGACTCATAGCAACCCCTCCTTGGGTTTCCAAGGCAGTATCACTATGTAGATTGCCCAACCTTCCTTCCAAGTAGTGGCTTGTGGGTTTGAACCTCCAGCCTTCTGGTTAGCAGTCAAGTGCCTAAAACAACAATGAGATACCATCTTGCCCCAGCACTACTAGCAAAGTTCAACAAGACAGGAAATACAAAATGCTGGTGAGGGTATGGAAAGATTGGGACTCTCATACACTGCTGGTGGGACTGTCAAATGATCCAACCACTGCAGAAAGCAGTATGACAATTCCTTAAAAAGTTGAAATTAGAAATACCATTTGACCCAGCCATCACATTACTAGGTACATGTAATATATATATTACATCCCATTACTAGGTATATGTAATAAAGACAGAGCCAGGAGAAGAACCGATGTATGCACAGCCATGTTCATAGCAACACTATTTACAATAGCCAAAAGATGAAAACAACCTAGGTGCCCATCAACAGAAGAATGGAAAACCAGACTATGGTACACACACACAATGGAATACTAGGCAAACCTAAACAATAATGTAGAATCAGCAAAACACCACATAATATGGATGAACTTGGAGGATATTATGCTGAGTGAAATAAGTCAGTCATAGAAGGAAAAATATTGTATTAGTCCATTATTTTAAAAAGTCAAGGAAAGGTTTATATGTGGAAGGAAATTTTCTTTGTTGGTTATCATGAATAGAAGGGAAGGGGAGGGAACACTGTTAGATGGGTAGAAAAAAGTATTAATTTGGGTGAAGAAAAGGGCAATGTACCACCTGTGAGTGATCAATATGGTGATATTGAGGAAGAAGACATAGAGACATGCATGGGAGGTACTGACAACAAAGATGAACTATGTTGCACAGACAGTACTGAGTTGTCATTCAAAGCAAACATTGATATATGAGTGGATAGATGGGTGAACAGATTGAACTATTAGATATGTCTAAGCACAGGGGAAGTGTGCCCAAGACCATGTATAGCGCTGGCACACAATGTTTCTACAAGTGTATCTGTATGTTCTGTAATAATTTCCAGGTAGATAGTAGAGTTGACAAGGGGCAAGGATGTAGTCACTTGGCCACAGCCCATGTGGGGTCAGGATCATGGTCGCAGGGAACATCAAGCTCAATTGGCATAACATGCTCCACAAAAACATTATTCCACATTCTAGTTTGGTGAGTAGTGACTGGGATCTTAAAAGCTTGCAAGTTGCCATCTAGGTGCAACGATGGGTCTCTCCTCATCCAGAGCAAAGAAGAATAAAGAAAACCAAAGACACATAGAAAAATTAGTCCAAGCAACTGGCACACCATGAGATAATCAGCCTATATGACTATGAGAACAGAAAAACTAGATGGTGCTCAGCTACCACTATCAACCACTCAGAGGGTTATCTATATAGGACGTCCTGGGTAGAGCGGGAGAATAATGTGGAACAAAACTCAAAATCATTAATAAAAAAGGACCAGGTTTGCTGATCTGATATAGCCTGATGGAACCATCAAGACTATGGCCCCTAGATGCCCTTCAGGTCTGGACTTGAACCCACTCCTATGGCTTTCAGCAAAACAAAAGACAGGCATATGAGCTGAACATGTACATTAGGTAGATGCACTCCTTGGAGATCAGTCATGGGAGAATAGAAGTGCTGTGTATGCACAGGGAGAGAGCTTGTGGGACAGGACCGAATGGAGGGAAGAAAACAGGAAAAAGATAACTATGGGGTGGAAGTGGGAGGGGAGGTGCTGTATTGTGGGAAATTGCAGTAAATGTCATGAGACAAAGTGTATGTGAGCTGCTGTATGGAATGTGAATTTGCTCTGTAGCTTTCACCCAAATCACAATGGCTGATTCTACATATATTGCCAGCACTATACATGGTCTTGGGCACACTTCCCCTGTGCTTAGACATATCTAATAGTTCAATCTGTTCACCCATCTATCCACTCATATTTAAAGGAATAGACTTATTATCTATCTGAAACAAACAAAATAAAATGAAACAGACAAACCATATGAAATAATTGTTTTCCATCATTAAATATCACATGATGAAGGACAATTATCTCTCAGTGACAAAAACAAATAAAGTGAGACCAAGACCAATGACTGTAAAATCTTACTCTCTGGACACATACATGGATGACTGACATATCTTAGAGATACTCCCTACCATTACATGAATGGTAGAAAAACATTCAGCTACACAAATAGCATATATCTTTAAGAAACATACTTTAAAATAAATTCCCAAATATTTCTGTTTGGCTGTGAATGTGGAAGATGTTGGACGCCTGATACCAGCTATAAGTATAACAGAAGCCTAATTCCAGAGCATTGGCTACTCTGCCTCATATGGGCCATCTATGAAAGACAGTGGTGAGAACAAAAATTGAATCTTCATCTGGTATTAAGAATAACATATATGATTGTTTTTATATCTGATTGCTAATATTGTTTGAGGGAGTTCTGGTAGCATAGTGCCTAAGGCACTTGACTGCTAACCAGAAGGCTGGAGGTTCAAACCCATCAACCACTCCTTGGAAGGAAGATGGGGCAATCTACTTCCGTAATGATACTGCCTCAGAAACCCAAGGAGGGATCACTATGAGTTGGGTTCGACTCGACAGCACATAACAACAACAACACAACAACAATATTGTTTGATGACCTTTTGCATGGTAAAATGTGCAGCAGACTTTGTTTTGAGATCTATTTTAACTATAATTTAGCATCAATGTTCTGGTGGGGTGTAAAAAACAAACAACAACAACAAAAAGAAAACACTGCCATCCAAGTGATTCTGACTCATAGTGACCCCATTGGTTTTCCCAAGCTGTAAATCTTTACAGGAGTAGATTTACCCCATCTTCCTTCCACAGAAGATGAGGCAATCTACTTCCATAGCAGTGTATAACTGCCTTTTATCTGTCTTACATTTTTTATTGACAGCCACAGGCTACAAAAAGAAAGTAAGGATTGTGTTTCACCCAACTGGTCCTCAGTTCAAACAAAACAAAGATCATTTTTTAAACATTCTATTACATTAAAATACTCAGCATTTTTAATTATAATATCTGCAATATTTATCAACTTTAGTTAATGATCCTAAACTGCTACTAATTTTGAAACTTTACATTTCTTTGATATGTGTATTGCTGAATTCTAGGATAGCATGGAATCTTTACTGTTTCTGTTGTTCTTCTTATTAATTTTAAAACATTGCTGTGTATGTCTTTGTTAGGTGCTCTCAAGTCATGTGTGACTCGTAGCAACCTTATGTACAACAGAACAAAACACTGTCCAGTCCTTGCCAATCTCATGATCCTTGCTGCACCTGAGCCCACTGTGTCAATCCACCTTGTTGAGGGTCTTCCCCTTTTTCATTGACCCTCTGCTTTCCGGAGCATAATAGATATCCTTCTCCAGGGAATAGTTCCTTCTGACAACATGACCAAAGTAGGTAAGATGGAGTCTAGCCATTCTTGCTTCAAAGTAGCATTCCAGCTGCACCTCTTTAAGGACAGAATTGTTAGTACTTTTGGCAGTCCATGGACTTTCACTAGCCTTCAGCAACAGCACAATTCAAAAGCATCCACTCTTCTTCAGTCTACCTTATTCATTGTCCAGCTCTCACATGCATATGAGGTGACTGAAAACACAATGGCTTGAGTTAGGTGCACCTTAGTCTTCAAAGAGATGTCTTTGCTTTTCAGCACTTGAAAGTGGTCCTTGCAGCAGATTTTCCCAATGCAATATGTTGTCCGATGCCTTGACTTCTGCTTCCATTGGTGTTGATTGTAGAATCAAGTAATATGAAGTCTTTGACAAAGTCAATCTATTCTCCATTCATTGTGATGCTGCTTATTGGTCCAATTGTGAGGACTTTTGTTTTCTTTATATTGAGGCATAATCCATACAGGAGACAGTAATCTTCAGTCTTCATCAGTAAGTGCTTCAAGTCATCCTCACTTTCTTCAAGCAAAGTTGTGTCATTTGTGTATCTCTGGTTGTTAATGAGTCTTCCTCCAATCTTAACGCCAAACTATTCTTCATATAGTCTAATTTTTTCAGATTATTTAATCAGCATACAGATTGAATAAGTATGGTGAAAGGATACAACCTTGACACACTCCCTTCCTGAAGGAAGCAAGCTGGGGTGGTGGGTTTGGAGTGGCCTAAGGAGACTAGGAAGTGAATGGAGTGATTTGGAACAACTAAAGAATACAGACTTGTCTGTCAGTTTGTCATACCGTGGCAGCTTGTGTGTAGCTGTGAGGCTGGAGGCTATGCCACCAGTGTTTCAAATGCCAGCAGGATTCCCAAGGTGGACAGGTTTCAGCAGAGCTTTCAGAGTAAGAAAGAATCAGAAGGAAGGAGCCATCCACTTCTCAAAGAATTGGCCAGTAAAAACCGTATGAATAGCAATGAAACACTGTGGTGAAACACTACTTTCACAGTAGTGAAAAAATAAACTTTAAAATAAAGTTGCAAGCAGTTACTGCTTTCTACAAATGGGGATTTAAATTTAACTTTACAGTTGATTGCCTGTCCTTAAAAAAGCCTTCTAGTGGATCCTATCAATTAAGCGCATCCAAAATATAAACAATAGTGCAAAATCTTCCCAAGAAGTCTCAGTAATATAAATTAATTGTGTTTTATTTATTTTTCCCTCTCTCCCTCCCTTCCTTTCCATTTTCCTTCCTTCCTTTGCTTTTTTCTTTCTTTTAAAATTTTCCTGTGCAGATTACATTTCTATTAAAATATGGAATACCTTTACCTTGTCTCCTCATAATTATTTATTACATGCCTTTTCAATGTTCAGTGTGCTGTCATTTGAACAATAACATGGAGAAGCTGGCAGAATAGATATAATATCATATGTTCCCCTCACCTCTTGCCTGAAGAAAACTTAATAGAAACAGGACCAAGCAATATGGCATGTACCAAATCCTATGTGTGTTGTTATTTCATATCCAATAACCTAGACATGGGAACTCTAGTTGTGTAGTGCCTAAGGAGTTTGACTGCTAGCCAGAAGGCTGGTAGTTCAAACCCACCAGCCACTTCTTGGAAGGAAGATTGGGCAATCTACATCAGTAGAGATACCACTTCGGAAACCCAAGGAGGGGTCAAGAGTTGGAACTTACTTGATGGCAGGGAGTTTGGAGGGTTTTTTTTTTTTGAACCTAGACATTTGAAACATCTTGAGTTTGGACTTTGAATATTTTATTCCTTTTTGGAACCAGATTTCTGAGACTGCATGTAGTGTTTATTGTCTCTTAATAATTGTCCTAAGAAGTTTTGGTGGTGCAACAGTTAAACACTTGGCTGCTAACTGAAAGTTTGGTGGTTTGAATCCACCAGCGCCTCCATGAGAGAAAGACCTGGCAATCTGCTCCTATAAAAATTACAGCCTCTAGGAAGCCCTACAGAGCAATTTTACTCTGTCCTGTAGAGTTGCTACTAGGCAGAATGAACTTGAAGACATGGAACAAAAATTATCCTGGAGACAATGCTTATCATTTGGCAGGAGATTAGCAGTTGGAAAGTGGTACTACATTGGTACGAAGGATGAATAGCTGATCTTTCTAGTCTCTACATGTAGCCCCAGTGATGCAGTGGTTAAACTGCTTGGCTTCTAACCCAATGGTTGGTGGTTCAAAACCACCAGCTGCTCGATGGGAAAACGATGTGGCAGTCTTCCTCCGTAAAGATTATAGCCTTGGAAACTGCATGGGGCATCTCTACTCTTTCCTACAGGGTTGCTATTTGTGATAGTTCGGTTTGTGTGTCAACTTGGCTGGGCCTGGTTGAGTGACTGGGCAGCTGGTGGTAGTTAATCCCCATGAGGAGACTGGCAATCAACTCCATGGTGGGATCTACCACAAGCAGCTGGGTAGCTGCCTTGGGTAAGTGGTCTTCTTCCTGTATATAAGGAGAAGCCTTTTTGGGAATGGTCTCTAGCCTATGGCACACTTGGACCCTACATGTAGCCATGTCGTTGCTCAGCAGTCTGCTATGCTCTGCCAACCCTGGGATTTACAATAGACTTAAGTTAATGGCCTGACATGTGGTTTGGTAATATCAAAACTGTACCTTTTTAACTTGTCAACCTTGGGGCTTCTCAGCCTCAGCAGCCAGCAGCTGTCTGAGTGAAGAAATGCCTCTAGCTCCAGTGGGCCGGGAGCAGGAGGCAGAGCTGGACCCCAAGGTTGAGGGGCTTTTACCCAGCCCACAGAGCATGGCACTTTGAACTTGGACTTAAAGCCTCCAAATTGTAAGAATAAACTCTTGTTTGTTAAGGCCATCCCATTTGTGGTATATTCTTGTCAGAGCAGCACTAGGTAACCAGAACACTATTCTCTGAGAATAGACTCTGAGACAATGGGTTAGGTTTTCTGTACCTTTGAGGGATGAGCTCTTCAATTACAGTTTGAAGAGATGTTGCTCTTCTATCACAAAGAAGCAAGCCAGGAGTTTGGTAACTGGGTAACAATATATACCATTGGGAATGTGATTCTTAAAATGATGTATCTGGATGGCTCAGATGGTTACCCACACAACTACCACCTGAAAGTTTGTGTTTAAATCCATCTAGAGGTGCCTCAAAAGAAAGCCTAGCAATCTGCTTTCAAGAGGTCACAGCCTTCAAAACCATATGAAAGACAGTTCTTTTCTGTATCATATGAGGTTTGCATGAGTCAGGATAAATCACCAGAAACTTTTTTTGGTTTGATTTATAGGAGAAATGTTATAGAAGGGATTGGGCTTTTGAGTTCTTGAAGAAAGTGTTCTTAATATGACATTCAATATATGTGTCAAAACTCACTTGTGTATTTTCCTAAGCTTGCTTATAGCATTGACAATCTGTGTCTGTCATTGGAGACCAAGTGGCACAGAGAAGAGCAAGATTAGGCTGAAGGAAGTTTGTCTTGAGACTGCAAGAGATAAAATGCAGAAAAGAGGAGGATGGAGGGGTATTGGAGCAAGACTGATAGAAAGCAGCATCTGAGCCTGTAAGAGAAGATCTCTGAGCACTGTGCTTTTCCCCCTAAAAGAAAACATGACCCTGATTTTAGAGATTTTTATATACAGTGTTTCTCATCCAATTCATCATTAAATTTTAGAGGCATTTATCTTACTTAGCAATCTCTTATTAGACCTAAAGAGACAATATAAGCACAGAAAAAACTGAGTATAAAAATATTTGCCATGTAAGTGTTAATTACAACTATGAAATTTGGAAGAAATGAAATTGTCCGATAGGAACAATAAAATAATAATAAATTTATTTGGTGGAATAATTGCAATCATTAAAAAATGTTATGAAGCCTCTGTAAATACACAGGAAAACATTTATTGTAAGATGCTACATGAAAAAGCAGTACACAAAATGTCATGCAGTTATAACAATATGCACTGGAGAAGAAAATGACTAGAAAATAATATACCAAAATGAGAGGAAAGGTTATAGTAGAGTAGTTGGATTATAATTATGTTAGTCATTTTCTCCTAGAGTTCTAATTATGTTTAATAGTTTTTATAATTAAAAATTTAAAAGAAATACATTAAAAAGAAGGAAGGCAGACTTGTCTATCTAGGTAGACTGAAAGTTGAGGTGAAAGGAAAACATAAAAAGCTAATTGAGGAAATTTGGCTATTCAAACAACAGACAGGGTATGAATGGAATAAAGTGTTTTTTTTTTTTTTTTTCAAACTGAGGCTACTGTGTTATTCCAGGCTAGCTAAGTTCCTTGAGTAGAAATAACTAGGCAGAAGCCCAAAACACTACAGTCAAACACACAGTATTTCACAAGTTAAGAATTCTCAGTTTTGAAAGGCCAGAGCTTGTTAAAGTTTACTCACTACCTATAGGCAGAGACTTTGCTTCATTTCATCAAATTTGACAGTTTCTATAGGTATTGTATATACTTCAGGGGCTGAAGTCTCATCTATATCCTTAGCTTGCTGGGGGTAGTCAATTCAGGTCCTTAAGTTCTTTCTCAATATTGCCTTTCTCCTCTAGTGTTGTCCTTTTGTGGATGGGGAGGGAAAATACAGTGGAAATTTTCTGTTTTTTCTTTTTTTTTTCCATTTTCTTAGACTTATTCTATTGGCTGTTTTCTAAATAGTCAATAGATAGCCATATAATCATTATATGAATAGGTTAAATGTTATCATATTATATAATTTTATCAATTATGATGTCAACATCAAAGAAAGACATATTTATGTCTAAATATTTACAATTGGCATTGTAATGTAACACTGTATGTGTCATAAAGCAGAGGGAATGTATCCTCAGGAGTTGTAAACTTCTCAGCTCTTTTTCCTTCTCTATGGCGCCTGTTATTTTTCTCTCCATTTCTGCCCCTATTTTCCTTCCCATATCATACCTACTTTCAAGAAAGTATTAGAAAAAAAAAAATTAAACTTCATTTTTGATTTATAATATAAATAATTAATGCTTTCTGGAAGATAAGCATTGCAACAAGTCCCAAACTTTAACTTTTAGTAAAATTTTAATCACTATAAATCTTCCAGGTCAATTTGGCTTAGAGGGCAAATGAAGAAAAGAAAGTAAACAGTTACAAAATGTGACACTATTAAAACATCAAACCCATTGTCACTGAGTTGATTTGGACTCATGGTACCATGTGTTTCAAAGTAGAACTGCTCCATGACGTTCTCCTGGCTGCAATCTGCAAGGAAGTAGACTGTGGATTCTTTCTTCTTCGGCACTACAGAGTGGATTTGGACCACTGAACTGTAGGTTAGTAGATAAGAGCAAATTGTTCATACCACTCGAGAAAGTCATGGGACCCTAAACAGACCTTAAAATCAAACTGCCAAACCAGATTTATTTTCTTAGACAGGTCACACCTATGTGGAGAGTGCTGGTTCTTAGGAACAGAACATGAGTACACACACAAGCTAATTGAGAAAATGTGATTGTTCATAAAATACATAAGTGGAGAAAGCAAGAAGAACACAGAATGTAATGATATCGTTTGGAACCTGACAAGAACAGCATAAAAATAGAAGAAGAAATTAAAAGATGTCATTCTTAAAATCAACAATGAAACAAATCGTGTCATTAAGTTATGAGACTGTCACCAGTATGCCTATAAACATCAATTACTCACTAAAGTGAATTTTTATAAATGCAAATAATACATAAAACACAAGTTGGTGAAGAGAACAAGTTTTTTTGATTATATATTTTAATAGAACATATTTAAATGGCCTGAGCCAGGACAGTGAACTTTTCACTTTTTAATACCTTGCCCTTTTATTGACCAAGAGCAGATATTTCTGAGTCAACTGGAGAAAGATAAAAATAAGGAAAAAAAAAAAAAAGTTTTCTTTGTTAGCTTTCAAGCTTCAGGCTCTTACATTTCCTTAGCATTGGAGAGAGCCTTCCTTATTTCCCATTCTTCTAAAGCAGTCATAATTTTCTTCATTGTGGGAAATGAAATTTAACAAACACCATTTTTCATTCCTTAAATATTAGACACCTAATGAGAGTGATTCAGCCATGTTTATTGTCTGAAAGTCCATGTGACAATCTGAAGGGCCCACAAGTTTAAAAAAGTCAGAGAAGTGATAGTTTCAGGAAAATAAATAAATAAATAAATTAATTAATTAATTAATTAAAATTTATAAGTTAAATTGAGTGTTCCATATTTTAGACTAAAGTATATTAAATATATAAACTATATATATATATATATATATATATATATATATAGTAAATAAATGAAGTGTTTTATCAACTATGGCACACACTCTTTCATATTAAAGGATGGTCAGAGAAATGAGAGAAACCTGCAAATGATGGAGACCTCTGTCAATGATTATTTATTGCTTTGAGGAAGTAATACTCCATTAATTATGCTTGTTTATACTTATTAAGCAAGACTGGACAATCTACTTCCATAAAGATTTGTTGTTGTTGTTGTTGTTGTATTTATGTGCCATCGAGTCAGACCTGACTTATAGCGACCCCTCTTTGGATTTCCAAGGCATTATCGCTATGGAAGTAGATTGCCTCATCTTCCTTCTGAGGAGTGACTGGTGGGTTTGAACCGCCAACCTTCTGGTTAGCAGTCAAGTGCCTTAGGCACTACACTACCAGAGCTCCTCCATAAAGATTTACTACCTCGGAAAACCAGTGGGGGTGTTATGAGTTGGAAACCAACTCGATGGCAGTGGGTATATATATATATATATATTCTTATTAAAACAAATAAAAAACGTGATTCAGATATCCCCATTCATTCTTTTCCTAGAAATATTTGCTAAGAGATTTTTGAGTCAGTGTAATTGTTGATCTTGTCATTTTCCTAAGTAGACTTATTTAGGAGAAAATTTACATCTTGTCATTTTTTGACAGTCAATCACAATTTAAAATAAAAAAGAACCCCTTAAATATATTAATGACACAAACAACGCAACGGCTGCTGTGGAGTGGGATCCAATTCATAGCGACTCCTCCTTGGGTTTCCAAGGCGGTATCACTACAGAAGTAGATTGCCCAAACTTCCTTCTGAGGAGTGGCTGGTGGGTTTCCACCACCAGCCTTCTGGTTAGCAGTCAAATGCCTTAGCCACTATGCTACCAGAGCTCCTAAATACATTAATAAAGTGTGTATACTGTTATATTTTAATTGTTACCATAACCTCATTATGCAGTTCATATCCTAGGGTTATTATCTAAATTGATAGACTGAATTTTTATTTGTATTTTGAGAAAATGAACAATTTCCTCATCCTATTTCTTATATGTTTCAAGGGAAATTTTGCCCATAGCATATTAATAAACTCTTTGTATATAAGTTCAATGGTCCTGTATACCATTGACCTTTTGATCTCATTATGACACCTGCTGTTTTCTGTTCTCCTTTATTCCATGACCTCAAATTTTCTGAGTCTTCTTTGCCTCTTGCCATATGTTTTCTGGCTCTTTGTCTTATCCACTTAATATTGTTGTTTACCAGGAATCTGCCCTGAGACTTGAATATTCTTTCTTAACTCTCTTTCACACTTTGCAATCTCTTAAAATTTGTGATGTTAATTATACTTTTCTATTTTTATGAGTCCAATTATTTTATCTCAACCATATCTTCTCTATGAACCTTCTACCAAACATCTGAAGGACTTCAGTGGAAATATCCACTTAGAATCTTATCAATAACTCACATAAAATACATCTGGCATGAATGAATAATCTTTCTAATCAGTGTTAATTTTTCTTCAATGACATCTATAAATTTCAGTGTACCATTTCCTTATGACATTTTCCATCTTGTATTTTATTTATTTTTACATAGACTAGGGAAAATGTGTAAGTATTAAGACTTTATTTCTGATATCCAAATATTAGAATTATCTATCTTGTCGTGTCAAGTCCCAGGTGTATGTTGTACAAAGTTGAGGTACTGGGTAAAAGATGGAGAAAACAGAGACATCAGCTTGGTTGACCTAATAGGGAAGTACAGAGAGTCTCGGGCATATAATCAATTAGTCTAAAGGAGAGATGGACAGGCAAGGAAACCAGTGTGTGCTTGGTTCAGGGGAAAGACATTGTAAAAAAGAGATATTTGAGGCATATGGCAGGTAGAATTTGCATTTTTACCTTCTGAAATGAATTGCATAATAGATTCTATAATCAATTCCCTGAATTTTTGAGACAACAATAAAAACTTAATGGTCTTTCAATTTTAAATATTTGACAGGTTGATATTTCCTTGAAAGTTACCTAAACTCAGGCTGAACTGCAAATAAACTCAGACTAGACTGTAGGTGGGTAGGCTTCTTGGGAGTTACAGACAGTTGGCTCATATTTCTAAAATCCTTGAAATTTGAATATGTATGCTTATATTCTCCTTAGAGACTCTCAATCATATTCTTCATATTTAATAACTTGAGTAAAAATTAAATAAGCAATTGCGTATTGACTTAACCTTCTCAACGCCCATTACTAAGCTTTTCAAATCCCTCAGAGACCAGTATTTATTGTTAATGCTTACTTCTTTTATTTTTAAGGTGTTTGAGCACATGCATATATTTCATATAAAAAATTATGAGTTTATACAAATTCATAACTTTTGTAAACTCCTTCTTATGTACTTCATGTGATGTTTCTCATTACTGACTTTGATTTGACTTCCTTCTCATAGTCCTTCTCATACTCCTTTCAAATATGTAAATTCTGTCATCTTGTTGAACATCATTAGAACTGGTTGCAGCAGTATATTGACAGCAAACTTCCAGAAATGCAAGCTGGATTCAAAAGAGGACATGGAAAAAGAGATATCAGTATTGATGTCAGATGGATCTTGGATCAAAGTAAGAATACCAGAATGATGTTTACTTGTGTCTCATTGACATTGCAAAAGCATTCCACTGTGTGGATCATAACAAAATATAGATAACATTGGGAACAATAGGAATTTGAGAACACTTAATTGTGACCATGAAGAACCTGGACATAGACAAGGAGGCTGTCATTTGAACAGAATGAGGGGATAGTGCATGGTTTAAAATCAGGAAGGGAGTGCATCAGAGTTGTATCTTTCCACCGTACTTATTCGATCTGTATTCTGGGCAAATAATCTTAGAAACTGGACTATATGAAGAAGAATGTGGTGTCAGGATTAGAGGAAGACTCATTAACAACCTGCAATATGCAGATGACACAATCTGTCTTGCAAAAAGTGAAGATGACTTGAAGCACTTACTGATGAAGATTAAAGATTACAGTTTGAAATATAGATTACACCTCAATGCAAAGAAAATGAAAATTCTCACCACTGGATCAATAAGCAGTCTCATGATAAATGGAGAAAAAGTTGAAGTTGTCAAAGATTTCATAGTACTTAGTTCCACGATCAACATCAATGGAAGAAGCAGTAAAGAAATCAGATGACATATTTCACTGGGCAGGTCTGCTGAAAAGACCTCTTTAAAATGCTGAAGAGCACAAATATCTCTTTGAAGACTAAGGTGCACCTAACCTGAGCCATAGTATTTTCAATCACCTCATATGCATGTTAGAGCTGGACAATGAATAAGGAAGACCAAAGAAGAGTTGATGATTTTGAGTTGTGATGTTGGTGAAAAATACTGAAGGTACGATGGACTTCCAAAAGAACTAACAAATTTGTCATGGAAGAAGTGCAGCCAGTTCCTGGAAGAAGTGCAGCCAGAATATTCCTTGGAAACAAGAATGAGCAGTCTTTGTCTCATCTACTTTGATCACGTCAGAAGGGTCCATTCCCTGGAGAAGGATATCATGTCTGGTAAAGCGGAGGGTAAGAAAAAAAGGGGAAGACCCTCATTGAGATGGACTTACATAGTGGCCGTAAATATGGGCTCATGCATAGCAAGGATCGTGAAGCTGACACAGGACCAGGAAATGCTTTGTTCTGTTGTTATAGTATTGCTAAGAGTTGGAGCTGACTCGATAACACTTAACAACAACAACTGCAACAAATTCTGTCATCTCTTTAATTATATATCTTCATGATAAGAAGTTATGTTGAACCAATTAAACTATTCTAGAACCTTTGCTTAGGAGCTGAGACGACTTTCTTTTCTCTTTTCCTTCTTAGGTGCTGATAATTTTCCTAATGGGTGACTTCAATCTTGATAGTGTTTAAATTCTGTGAAGTATGGTTACACTTCTAAGAGCTTTATGACTAGTCTAAAGATTACTCAGTTTAAGTTGTGACTCACTTAATTTCAAAGCAGTACTGAAAATAGACTCTAAATCTGAGGCACAAAAATAGCCTGGTTAGACTAAATCATGCTTAAGAATAAGAGGCAATAATAGATTTATTCTCTAATCACAAAGAAACTTGGAAAGAGCATCGGTTGGCTTCCATTCAGTGAACTCTTGACTTTAGCACAGTAGTATAGTTTTAACAGCAGGTAGAACATCCAATTTAACCTATTACCACCCTCTGATAAAGTGGTCTTCATACTTCCTTTACTGTTACACACACAAGTAAATTAATTTACAGTACACATGAGCACACCCACACACATACACACACATATACACATAATTTATTCAAACAAAAATGTCATTAAGCAATACTTAGAGTTAATGATCAATTGTAATAATTATCCTATATTTAAAATATTGTAATTATTATTAGTAAAACAGCAAAATTATTACTACAATTTTTTTCACAAGTCATGAAAGTGTCATGAACTACCCTTTGCAAAATAGTGCCATGTGCAAAGAACTTTCAATTAACTTGCTTAAGCAGCACATGGAATGGAGAATAATCACAAAACTAAAGCTGAATAGTATATACAATAGTGTTTTCCTGAGATTCTACATATGTATGTGAAATCACTCTTTATTTTCCAGTTTTACAAGACATTGTGAAATTGACAAATTTTAAGGTGTAAAATCTTTATCCTTCTTGCAATAATCAGCAAAATATTCCAAGTCAGACGTGTACATATGGAAAATATTCCATACTTTGCTGTACTAAATATGTGCAAATTATAACTTTTTCATATTTCCTAGTAGTATCTTGCTTCATGACATTTTTCTGTAGCTTTAAAAAAATGATGATTTTTGATAGGATAAAAACTTATTTTTGAACATTTTAAAGCCTTTAATATGTTTATTTTAAAATCAGTATCTTGTATCAGACTGAGGTTATGAAGTCTGTTAGTCAAACATTAGTTGTGAAATTCTGTACTTAATAAGGATTTAATCTTCTGAATAAAATAATAGATTTACTAAACTACATTTTTAAAGAAAGCATTGTTATGTGCTGTTGAAGTCAATCTGATAGAAAAGGGGGATGTTAGAGTCACAGAACGATTGATATTCACAAGTTGTCTAAATTGCATTCAATATTTTCTTCCTGGTAATCATATTCTAAAATCTTTATGAGAGTAGTGAATTACCTTCCACCAAAGTGCTAGCTTGTATCGATTGAAGGAAATTGTCACCAAATAATGAGACATGAAATGAGGTTCAGGGATGCGACAAGTATCAAAAGCATAGACAAGAATGGGAGGAAACCCAATAAAGACCTGATGGTCCAGACTTATCTACGTTGCTATTGTCGGTTGCCCTTGTGTCTTCTTTGACTCACAGAGACCTTATGTATAACAAAACAAAACATTTCCTTGTCCTGTGCCATCTTCATAATTGTTGTTATGTTTGAATTCATAGTTGTGGCTATTGTAAAGTAACTTTCAGTTTAAGAGATTCATCTTTCAGCACTGTATCACACAATATTCTTTTGTGATCCATACGTTTTTCATTGGTTAATTTCAAAAGTAGGAATCAGGCCTTTGTTCTTTGTCTCATTCTGCTGAAACCTGTCAATATGGATGACCCTGTTAGTATTTGGAATATCAATGACATAGCTTCCTGCATCAAAGCAATATGCAAACCACCACAGTATGACAAAGTGACAAATAAATGGTGGTTATCCACATTACTTGGAAATAAAAGGAGGTTTTTGTTCATTTGTTTGTTTTTACATTATAATGTTTCAAAATGGCTACATCATCAAAATAGTCATACTACAGTGGCTGTGCCAAATGAAACAGAAGTTTATCCAATATCTGAAGCTGGCTTTCAAAGTGAGAAAGTCGTGCTGAGATTTGAAATTATTGAAAAAAATATTTCTTATTTCATAGATACTATTGGTCAACAAAGTATGCTTTTGAGCAACACGTTGAACTTATTCATTCATTTCTTCAACAAGTATCCATGGAGAATTTTCTATGTGTCAAATGGTGTGTTAGGAGCTAGGGATTGAACAATAAATAGACCATATAAGATATCTGACTTCCCTTTTCTTTCCTTCTTTTGACTAATACAAAAGTCACTTTCATAGAACCCATTCATTTTCTGTGGTAACAAATGTTATTTTCACTGATTGTTGACTTCTATATGCCTTTTGCTCAGCTCTCTTCTTTCATTTTAGTCAATTCCTAGAATGTGTTTAGTATTTTTGCCTGTGAGAAAATCAACTTGCAATTCTGTTACAGTTGAGATGTTCAAGATATGACGAGGCACACTACTGTGATGGTTAATGCTATGTGTCAACTTGTCTAACTATGATTCTCAGTGATTTGTCATGTGTTTTTCAGTAATGTAATTACTTACATAATCTGATGTGAGAAGCCAATCAGTTGGAAGTGTAGTTTCCTTGAGAATGTCACCTACCTCCAGTATATAATAGACATTCTGTCAAAGCTTGCTATCTCTTGGCCCTGAACTCTTCTTATCACCTGACTTCCGGTTCTTAGGACATAAGCCTACAGATGTCCAGCCTGCAGAATCTCCAGCCTGATACTTGACTTACAGATCTTGAAATCACCAGCCCACTGCAAGCCCATGAGCCAGCAGAGGTCCCTAGTTTACCACCAGGTCCACTAATTTGGAACTTGACAGTTTCATAATTTCATGAGCTATTTCCTTGAAGTAAATCTCTCTATGTATACTGGTTAAGTATTTGTATGTATGTTTTACTGGTTTTGCTCCTCTAGAGAACCCAGATTAAGATGCAGATCATCCCAAAATTTAGTGGGCTATATCAACAATACTCATTTATTTTACTGGAAAAAAAAAAATTAAATAAAGCTATTTTGGTAAGTCTCAATTGGAAAAGCTTATTGCTGCTCCATGCAGAATAGCCTAAAGTTGTCCAACTGACATGAACATACTTGATACTCAAGTACGTTCAGTGAGATGACTGTCAGGTTGAGGCTGCCTGACAATTCCTAGTTCATCTGAAGTTGTTGGTTGGCCACTTTCAATTCTCTCTGTGTGAGACTCTCAGTGGAACTTTGTGAGCTTACTCCCAGTGTGGTAGTTCAATAGTGAGTGTGTTATTCTATTGAAAGATGAAAGTTGAATGTGTTAACTGCTTACTGTAATAGATATTTAGCAAGGGGATATTGTAAGAGAAAACAGGCTGTAAAGCAAAATAAACTATCCATGGCTATGGTGCTAGTGAGCAATAGAATAAGAATTTGAACTTGACTAGGAGCTCTGGTAGCATAGTGGCTAAGTCACTTGCCTGCTAACCAGACGGCTGGCGGTTCAAACCCACCAGCCACTCCTCAGAAGGAAGGTTGGGCAATCCTTCTTCCGTAGTGATACTGCCTCGAAAACCCAAGGAGGGGTCGCTATGAGTCGGGGCCGACTCGACGGCACATAACAACAACAACAACATGATTTCTTTGACCACTCATCTGTCAGTTTGTTGTACTATGGTTGTTTGAATGTTGTAGTGAGGCTGAAGACTATGCCACCAGTACTTTACATACTAGCAGGGTCACTCATGGTGAACTGGCTTCTGTGGTGCTTTCAGATTAAGACAGACTGGGAAAAAGGACAGGGTCATCTACCTCTGACAAAATTGGATACGGAAAATCTTATGAATAGCAGTGAAACACTGTATGGAAAACTATATGAATATCGCTGAAACATTGTCTGATGTAGTGACAGAAAAGGAACCCCTCAGGTTGGCAGTCCCTCAAAATATGACTGGAAAGAGCTGCCTCCTCAAAGTAGAGTCAACCTTAATTATGTGGATGGAGTAAAGTTTTTTTGACCTTCATTTGTTGATGGAGTGCAACTCAAAATGGGAAGAAATAGCTGCAAACATTCATTAATAATTAGAGCATGGAATATATTAAATATAAATATAGGAAAACTTGAAGATGTCAAAAAAGGAAATAGAAAGCATAAACATTTATATCCTAGGCATTGCTGAGCTGACATGGGGTAGTATTGGCAATTTTGAATTAGACAATCATGTGCTCTACTAAGCCCAGGAATGAAAAACTTGAAGAAGAATGAAGTCACATTCATCATCAAAAAAGAATGTTTCAAGATTTACCCCAAAATACAATGCTGTCAGTGAAAATATAATATCTTTAAACCCACAAGGAATGCAAGTTAATATTATTCACATTTATGCACCAACCACCAAAGAGAAAAATAAAGAATTTAAAGATTTTTTACCAACATCTACAGTAGAATTTAGGAGTTCTGGTAGTGTAGTGCCAAAGGCACTTGACTGTTAACCAGAAGGCTGGTGGTCCAAACCCACCAGCCACTCCTTGGAAGGAAGATGGGGCAATTTACTT
This sequence comes from Orycteropus afer afer, assembly GCF_000298275.1. Classification (NCBI taxonomy): domain Eukaryota; kingdom Metazoa; phylum Chordata; class Mammalia; order Tubulidentata; family Orycteropodidae; genus Orycteropus; species Orycteropus afer. The sequence continues at coordinate 20,971,649 of NW_006921609.1, forward strand.
CCGTAGTGATACTGCCTCGAAACCCAAGGAGGGGTCACTAAGAGTCGGGTCCGACTCAACAGCACATAACAACAACAACAACTGTAGAATTTTGACCAAACATGCAGTCAAGATGTATTGATTATTACTGGTGGTTGGAATGTGAAAGTTGGAAACAAAGAATTATTAGTTGTAAAATATGATGTTCCTGATAGAAATGACTCTGGAAAATGCATGATAGAGTTTTGCAAGACCAAGAACTTATTCATCACAATGAATGGTGACTATACACATAGAATTTGCCATATGGAATTCATATAAATAAAATTGACTACATCTGTGGAAAGAAGAAATGGAGAAGCTCAAAATCATCTGTCAGAACAAGACCAGGAATTGACTCTGGAATAGAACATCAATTGTTTATATGCAAGTTCAAGTTGAAGCTGAAGAATATTAAAACAAATCCTGAAGAGTCAAAGTATGATTTTGAGTATATTCTACAAGGATTTGGAGACCATCTGAAGAATAGAGTTGACACATTGAACACCAATGATTGAAGACCAGACAAATTGTGAGATGACATCATGAACATCTTACATGAAGAAAGCAAATGGTCAATACAGAAAAGGTGAAGACAAAAATGGATGTCAGAAGAGACTGAAACTTTCTCTTGAACATAGAGTAGCTAAAATGAATGGAAAAAATGAGGAAATGAAAGAGTTGAACAGAAAACTTCAAAGGGCAACTTGAGAAGACAAAGTAAAGGATAATAATGAAATATGAAAAGACTTGGAATTATAAAACCAAAAGGGAGAACACACTTGACATTCTCCAAGCTGAAAAGCTTCAAATTGCAATATTGAAGGATTCAACACACAAAATGATGGAAGAAATATCAAAAGGAAAGGGAAGAAATACACAGTCACTGTTCCTAGAAGATTGGTCAATATTCAACTATTTCAGGAGGTAGAAGATGATCAAAAAGAAATGGCATTGAAGGAAGGAGCCCAAGCTGCACCAAAGGAATTGTCAAAAAAAAAAAAAAAAAAAAAGAGCTCCAGGAATGGATGGAATACACTTGAAGACAGCTAGCTGGCCAACCAACCACAAGTAATCCATAGAAATGCCCATTCCAAAGAAAAGTGGTCTAACCGAATGTGGAAATTATTGAACAATATCATTAATATCACATGCAACTAAAATTTTGTTGAAGATAATTCAAAAATTATTATAGAAGTAAATTGACTTCCAGAAATGCTAGCTGGATTCAGAAACATAGATGGAATGAAGGACATCATTGCTGATATCAGGTGAATTTTGGCTGCAAGTGAAGAATACCAAATATGTTTACTTGTATATTGACTATGCAAAAACATTTGATTGTGTGGATCATAACAAATTAAGGATGGCATTGTGAGGAATAGAAATTCCATAACATTTCATTTTGCTCATAAGGAACTTGTACATAGACCAAGAGGCAGTTGTTCAAATAGAACATGGGAATACTGCATAGTTTAAAATCTGCAAAGGTGTGCAGCAGGGTTGTATCTTTTCACCATACCTGTTTAATCTGTATGCTGAGCAAATAATCTCAGAAACTGGGCTATATGAAGAAGAACACAGCATCAGGATTGGAGGAAGAGTCATCAATGACCTGCAATATGCAGAAGACACTACCTTTGTTGCTGAGAGTGAAGATGAACTGAAGCACTTACTGATGAAGATCAAAGACTAAAATCTTCAGTATGGATTCCAACTCAACATAAAAAAAAAAAAATTCTCACAACTGGACCAATAAGCAACATTACAATAAATGGAGAAAAGATTGAAGTTGTCAGAGATTTCGTTTGACTTCAGTTCACAATCAGCATTCATCGAAGCAGTAATCAAGAAATTAGACATCATATAGCGCTGGGATATAGGATTGGGAAAGAGCTGCAACATCTGAGT
>NW_006921609.1:20973677-20974420 GCF_000298275.1 Orycteropus afer afer
AATAATAATAATAATAATAACCTCTTTAAAATGTTTAAGAACAATGTTGTCACTTTGAAGATTAAGGGGTGCTTAATCCCAGCCATGGTATTTTCAATCTCTTTGTATGCATGTGAAATCTGGACAATGAATAAGGAAAACTGACTAGCAAAGAATTGATGCCTTTGAATAATGGTGTTGTAAAGAATACTGAAATTACCTTGGACTACCAGAAGAACAAAATTCTATCCTGGAAGAAGTGCAGAAGAATGCTCCTTCAAAGCAACAATGGCCAGATTTCATCTCACATACTTTGGTCATATAGTAAAAAGGGACAAATCCCTGGAGAAGGATATCATGCTTAATAAAGTGAGAAGTCAGAGAAAAAGAGGAAGATACTCACCAAGATGCACTGGCAAGTAGTTGGACCTGTGGGCTCAGGGCCATAGTTGCAGGGGACATCAAGCTCAATTGGTATGACATACTACGCAAAACATTGTTCCATGTTCTACTTCGGCAAGTAACAACCGGGATCTTAAAAGCTTGCAAGTGTCCATGTAGCTGCAACGATGGGTATCTCCTCATCTAGAGCAAAGAAAAATGAAGAAAACCAAAGACACATGTGAAAAATTACCCCAAGTGAAGGGTACACCATGTGATCTTCATCCTATAGGACTATGAGACCAGAAGAACTAGTAGTGTCTGGCTACCACTGTCAACTACTTGGAGGGGGATTTATGTAGGAGATCCTGGATAGAGAGGGA
>NW_006921609.1:20974725-20983189 GCF_000298275.1 Orycteropus afer afer
ATTGTGGTAAATTGTAGTCAATGTCATGAGACAAAGTGTATGTGAACTACTGTATAGAAAGTGAATTTGCTCTGTAAACTTTCACCCAAATCACAATTAAAAAAAAAAAAAAAGTTATCATAATCAAAACAAAACAAAAAAAGATTGACACAGTGGCTGCAATGATGGGTTCAAGCATAGCAAGGATTCTGAGGATAGTGCAGGAAAAGTTAGTACTCAGGTCACTATAACTCAGAATCAATTCAGGTGCACTTAATAACAACAACATAATGAACTCAAGAACTTGCTTACTTCCCAACAGAATTTCTCTAAGATAATCTTGTTGATCTGTTTCATAATTTACACAAGTTAATTCATAAAAATTTCTTCCTTTTTTTTCTTGTGGAGAATTACAGAGATCTGATTTCATATTACATTGGAAGAGAAGTGCTATAATTTGAGAATACCATCCATATTGTGAAACTTGATCTTGAATGGAGAGTAGCTCAAGGAAATGGAAGAAGTGACAAGAAAAAAAAAGCTAAGTATAAAATATCAAAGAGCAGCTTGAGAAGACAAAGTCAATTATTATAATGAAATATGCAAAGACCTGGAGTTAGAAAACCAAAAGAGAAGAACACACTTGGCATTTCTCGAGTTTAAAGAACTGAAGAAAAAAATTAGAGCCTCAAGTTGCAATATTAAAGGTTTCTATGGGCAAAATATTGAATGATGCAGGAAGCATAAAAGAAGATGGAAGGAATCCGAAGAGTCACTGTACCAAAAAGAACTGGTCAATGTTCAAATATTTCAGGAGGTGGCATAAGATCTAGAACCAATGATACTGAAGGAAGAAATAGAAACTACACTAAAGGAATTGATGAAAAACAAATTTCCACGATTTAATGGAATACACATTGAAATGTTTTAATGAACAGATTCCACACTGGATGAACGTACTCAACTATGCCAAGAGATTTGGAAGACAGGTACTGGCCAACTGACTGGAGGAGATACACACTTGTACCCATTCCAAAGAAAAGTGATCCAAGTGAATGTGGAAATTATCAATCGATATCATTAATATCCCATGCAAGTAAAATTTTACTGAATATAATTAAAAACATTTCCAGCAGTATTTACACAAAACTTCCAGAAATGCAAGCTGGATTCAGAAGAGGATATGGAACAAGGGATATCATTGCTGATGTTAGATGGATCTTGGCTGTAAACAAAGAATGCCAAAAAAATGTTTACTTGTGTTTTATTGACTATGCAAATGAATTTGACTCTGTAGATTGTAATAAATGAAAGATAATATTGAGAAGAATAGGAATACAAGAACACTTAATTGTGTTCATGAAGAACCTGCACACAGACCAGGAGCCTGTCATTCGAAAAGAACAAAGGGATACTGCATAGTTTAAAATCAGGAAGTGTGTGTGTCAGGATTGTATCCTTTCACCATATTTATTCAATTTGTGTGTCTGTGTGTGTGTATGTATGTATGTGTGTATATATATATATACACATATATATATATACAAACTCACTGCCTTCAAGTCAGATCTGACTCATAGCGACCCCTCCTTGGGTTTCCGAGGCAGTATCACTGTGGAAGTAGATTGCCCCATCTTCCTTCCGAGTAGTGGCTGGTAGGAGCTGTGGTGGTGTAGTGCCTAAAACATTTGACTGCTAACCAGAAGTCTGATGGTTCAAACCCACCAGGCACTCTGAAAAATGAAGATTGAGCAATCTACTTCTGTAGAAACACTGCCTTGGAAACCCAAGGAGGGGTTGCTATGAGTCAAAATCAGCTCAAGAGCAGTAACTTATTCAATCAGTATGCTGAGCACATAATCTGAGACGCTAGACTATATGAAGAAGAACATGGTATTGGGATTGGAAGAAGATTGATTAATAACTTGCGGTATGAAAATGACACAACTTGGCTTGTTGAAAGTAAAGATAACTTGAAGCACTTACTGGCAAAGATTAAAGACTACAGTCTGCAGTGTGGATTACATCTCAACATAAAGAAAATGAAAATTCTCACAACTGGACTAATGAATAGATTCATGATAAATGGAGAAAAGTTTGAAGTTGTCAAAGATTTCATATTACTTGGATTCACAATCAATACCAAAGAAAGTGGCAGTCAAAAAATGAGAGGTTGGATTGCACTGGGCAAATCAGATGCAAGAGACCTCTTTTAATTGCTGAAGAGCAAAGAGTTCTCTTCAAAGAATAAGGTGCACCTAACCCAAGCCATGGTATATTCAATAAACTCATATCATGTGAAAGCTGGACAACGAATAAGGAAGATTGAAGGAGAGTTGGTGCTTTTGAGTTGCGGCATTGGCAAAGAATATTTAAATTAACATGGACTGCTAGAAGAATTAACAAATCTGTCTAGGAAAAAGTGCAGCCTGATGACTCCTTGGAAGTGAGAATAGCCAGAGTTCATTTCACCTACTTTAATCATGTTATCAGAAGAGACCATTCCCTAGAGAAAGATATCACACTGGTAAAGTGGATGTCAGAGAAAAAGGGGAAGGCAATGAGATGGATCGACACAGAGACTGCTATGACACATTCAGGATTAGCAAGGATTGTGAAGATGCTGCATGATCAAGCAGCATTTCATTCTGCTGTACATAGGGTTGGTGTGAGTCAGAGCCAACCGGATTGCACCTAACAATGACAACAAGAACAATAACAATAGCATGCATATATCAATTTGTCATATTGTGGTGGTTTGGGTATTGCTATGATCTGAAAACTATGCCACCATTAATTTAAATACTGGCTGTGTCTCCCAGGGTGGACATTTTTCATTGGAGTTTCCAGGCTATTAAGACCCAATGATCTACTTCTGAAAATTATCCAATGAGTAACTCAGGGATCAAAACAGCACATTGTCTGACACATTTCTTTGGTCGCATCTATAGGAGTGATCAATCATTAGAGGAGGACATAATGTTTGGTAAAGTAGAGGGACAATGAGGTATGGGGACCTCCAGTGATACTAATTAATATAATAACTGCAATAATGGGCTCAAACATGCTGGTGATTCTGAACGTGATGCAGAGTAAGGCAACGTTTTGTTCTGTTCTGCATAAGTTCTCCAAGAGTCAGTCAATGCAATGACAGTTAACAAAAACAACATAATTTGAGGAAATGCAATTTTCTCCTTTCTCCCAAAACACTACTTGTTGATACAGGTAATGAAAATCCTAATATATATATATATATTCCAAAATTCTTTGATATTCTTCCCTTTAAGAAGTTGAGCATTATACCTCTCCCTTGGAGTATGGGTTGTTCTTAGTGATGCCTTTTAATGGGAAAATAAAAAAAAAATGAAAATGACAAACTGTGGCTTCTGATGATAGGTCATAGAAGATATTGTAACTTCCATCCTGATGTTTCTTGAATAAATTGCTTCGATATTCTACCTCTCATGTGTGAGGCTACACCTGCAGGTTTATGAAAAGGCCCACAAGGTGAAGTTCCCACCAAAGGCAGCAAAAAAAAAGAAACATCCTACAAATATCCAGAAGACCTTCAATGAGATGGATTGACCCAGTGACTGTAACAGTGGGCTCAAACCCAGCAATGATTGTGAAAATTGGCAGTATTTTGTTCTGTTTACCTATGGTTGTTATGAATTAGAACTGACTCCATGGTACCTAACAACTACAACCAACATCCATGCAAGTGAGCTATCCTGTGAGTGATATTTCTTCTTGTTGCTATCAAGTTGACTCTGATTCATGGAGATTTCATGTGTTTCATGGTGGAACTGGATTGCATAGAATTTTCAATGACTACTATAGCGTAGTGCCTAAAGCACTTGACTGCTAACCAGAAGCTGGCTGTTCAAACTCACCAGCCACTCCTTGGAAGGAAAGTTGGGCAATCTACTTCCATAGTGATAACTGGCTCAGCAACTCAAGCAGGGGTCGCTATGAGTCAGGTCCAACTCGACAGCACATAACAACAACAACAACATTGTGAAAATGACATGGAGGAGGCACTACCTGACCTCCTATAAGTTCATGAGGGGGAAGGATGATCAAGAACAACAGCCCAATACTGATTTGTATGAGGTGGAAATCAGATGTGCCTCCACCCTACAATATCCTTTTTATCAATTCTGACACCTACCATTCCTCTCATTGCACTCTGTTCTCTTCTCAGTTTGACAGTTTGTTGCAATTGGCCACACAGAACTCACAGGCAATACTTAAAATATAGAGTTTTACTAGTAAAGTAACAGGTTACAATTCAGAATCAGAAATAACTCAAGACAGTTTTTTGATCAGGACAGCCTCTTCTCAGCCATATATCAGAGTTGCCTATCTCTGGTCCTCAGCCTCTCGGCTTCATCATCTCTTGGTCACTGCCCTGCTTGGGTAAGAGTTAGAAATCTCTTTTAGCTGTGTCAGTAAGTGCTCAGAGACACCTCACTCTGCCAGCAAGCCTCCTGCCAAAGCTGCTTAGCTTTCTAAGTCTATGGATGTGGAAGGCCCTACATTGTCTCCTGCTAGGTCTCTTGCCTGGTTCTGCCTCTGGGAAGGTTCATTTTAAGCCTAGTAGGATGGCAATGAGAGCTCTTGTAGCGTAGTGCCTAAGGCACTTGACTGATAACCAGAGGGCTGGTGGTTCAAACCCACCAGCCACTCCTCGGAAACAAGATGGGGCAATCTACTTCCATAGTGATACTGCCTCGAAAACCCAAGGAGGGGTTGTTATGCATCGGGTCCAACTCAAGGGCACATAACAACAACAACAATAGTGAAAAATGCCCACATTAGGTTTTGATACACCTTATTGGCATGGTTCTACCCCTGCAGGAGTGTCATGCACCTTATTTACAGTATTACCAAGTTATCTTATCTCCTTGGTGGCCTCAAACATCTCACATTTGCATAGTCCTACCTAGTCATTTGGTAAGAGTTACAAAGACTGTGGCTAGAAGGGCAATACCAAGCAATTCACTCCACCACATTTTAATCTTAGAAAGTGGATGTGGTGTAGTAAATTACCTGGTATGGCTTTACTAGCCATAAGTCTATTTAAATTCTGTGGTGGAATTTGCTGGGAGCAACTGAGGAGCTCCTGATTGTAAAAGTTATCCACCTGGGGTATTTCTGTTGCAAGCAGCACAAAGCAATGTTCTGGGAAGTTCACTCTCTCTCGCAGGTGCTTAGAACTCTGATGTTATGATTGGTTGGTTTGGCCACTCTGCCTGGCTCAAAAGGAGGCCTCCTAGAGGCAGAAGTCTCTCTCTGACTGCTGGTTGAAGAAGACATGCTGCTGAAAGAGACAGGCACTGCTGGGAAAGAGACGCAACAGACACACAGTGCTGAGTGAGACACTGAGGAACATGCACTGCTGTGAGAGACTGTTGGCTGAGAGATGATGGGGTGGGAGAGAGATAGAGTGCTTTTCCTGAACTTGAATTGTAGCCTGGTGCTTCCCTAATAAACGCTGTAACCTGTGAGTTCTGTGTGGCCACTGCAGCAAATTATCGAACCCAGGAGAGAGGTGGTGGGTGCTTTGGGAGGAACGGTTGGTGAAAGGGCTGGAGTGAGGCAGCATGGCTGGCCTTGCAGGAATAGGCCTTGGGTTACTGATGGTGATTTTGTCTTCCTCTTGTGGGGTTAGAGGAGGTCAGAAGATGTAGCTTCCTTGCCTTTTTTAGCAGTGAATATCCAGGCCTTTCATCCATGGTCCAAACTTTTGATTTGTGGTCAGTTGCATGCCATTTTTGCCACCCAGGGACTATGTGGTATTTCCAGTCTTTGTCAAATCCTCTGGTGTTTAAAGACCCAGTGGACATGCTATTTACAATGTCATGCGATTCTAAGCCAAAATCACCAGATAAGGCAGTCTTGGATTCTTGATCCATAGAAAGATGATGTATGTCTACTGTTTTAAGGCACTATGATTTTTTATTTTATTTTATACAACAATAGATAATTAATGAAAGTCTTGACACCTGAAAATGGTGTGCTTCTGTAACAAAACCTTAAATTGGAAATGGTCTGCAGAGGGTAGAAGCTGGAAGGATTCTTATTAAAATGGTAGTGAAGGCAAGAAGGCTATTGAAGAAAATTTTAGAAGTCATAGACTTTGAGGAAAACATGGGCAGAGAATCGTAGTAAAGTGAGGAAAATTTCGTAGAAAACTGAAACAAAGGTAACATTAGCAATACTGTTTCCTAAAACATCATATGAAGGAGGGTGGGAAGATGCCATCACACTTGCAGCCCTCAGATTTGTTCCCCCTGTATGTTAATTCCTGAATCACTAGATATAGCAGATAGAAATAGTATGACACTGGAGTTGTGAGCAACTAGGGAAAAGATAGGGTACAAGATTTGGTAGAGAAAGAGAAAAAGAACAGATTAAACCACTGGAAAAAATAAACAGACCTGCATAACTGATGGAGAAACTGAGAAAAGGAGAACCATAAGTCTCATTAGCAATACAGAAGAGATTGATGTAGAGAAGGAAGGGGGGAAAAAAAAAAAAAAACAGAACCCACAGAGGCAGTGGGGACTCATAATACCCACATGAGGACCTTCTCATGGAGTCCTTGGGAGCTGAGCTGACAGAGTAGATAAACTTACTGGGAAACAGATCAAAACTCCCCTTGACTCAGGCCACCATGGAGTTCAGAAAGGAGAGGGGGAAAGGAAGAAACTTGTTCTGAGTACATGGAGCCCCAGAGAGAGCTCAGAGCAGCAGGGTGGGGTTCAACTCTTCCACTGCTTTTTAACACAGAGTGGACCAGCGTATGGGGATTTAAAGGCTTCTCAATTCAAGCAGAAAGTAGGGGTCCTCTACCCATTGGGATCTCTGTTGATTTTGAATTACAGGTCTGTGATTGACAGCAAGACATCATCACTGGTAGCCATTGCAGAAAGACACAAATCAAACTGACTAAGCCAGCAGCACCTCACCCAAACATGGAAAATGGTGACTCTCTACTGGTGCCTTTTTTTCTCTCTCTCTTTTTCTCCCCTTCTCCCCTATGTCACCCAATAGAAGGAGCACATTAAACAATCACAACATCTGCTCATCCCAACTCCAAATCCCCTTCACAATGAACAAAAACCTTCATCCACATCCTCAACAGTGATTATACTCAGAGAACTGGAGAGCAACCCAGTACAGCTGAACTAATAACAAAAAACACACCTGCTTCACAATTTCAAATATAGTTAAACATAAAGTCAAAATGTCTAAGAAACAGCAAACAATCAAAATTTAAAAACAAAACGAACAAACAAACAAGAAACAGGATAAGACAATAGAAATAAAACCCCAGGCTAAAGAATTATCTATCATGGAAGAAGAACAGACAATAGAATTATCTGAGATGGAATTCAGAAGATATTTATATAGAACTCTGTAAGAGCTCAAGGAAACCACAAACAGAATCAAGGAGAAGACAGACAGTACCCTGGAAGAATTTAGGAAAACTGTTCAAGAACAAAATAACAAGATAAGTACCTAATTAGATAAAAAAAACAGCTCTTGTAAATCCAGAAGATGAACACGAAAATTATAGAGTTAGACAACACAATGGAAGGACAAAAGAGTTGACTAGAACTGGCTGAAGAACACATTTCCCAACTAGAAGACAAATCTTTTGACCCCAGCGTGTATGAAGGTAAATCAGAACAAAGGTTTAAGACAAATGAAGAAAACCTAAGAGTTACATGGGATGATAGGAAAGAAACAACATACACCTCATTGGAATTCCAGAACAATAGGAAGAAAAAAAGAAAAAGGCAATGGAACATTAAGAAAATTGAGGAAGACTTGCTAACAGAAAATTTCCTCCATAGCATGACAGAAGAAAAGATATCTGCCCAAAGTCAATGAACCCCATACAAGATAGATCCCAAGAGAAAGTCACCAAGACATATCATAATCAAACTCTCCAAAACAAAGGCAAATAAATAATCTTGGGAGCAGCTTGAGAGAAAAGAAATGGCACCTACAATGGGCAATCAATAAAACTAAGTTCTGATTACTCAGCAGAAATGATGCCGGCAAGAACGCAATGGGACATATATAAAACACTGAAGGAAGAGTTCCAGTAAGATGACAGAATAGAAAGACAAACTATACAGATCCTCTTCAATAAAGAAAAGGGGAACCACTTAACATAGATACAGAAGATAATCCTGGAGCTCTGAGTTTTGAAAGGAAGGATACAGAAGTGGACTAACTCCAACTAGTAGAAGAACCTGCATGAAAACACCAAAAAAGGAGACATATGGAGCTGAGGTCTGTCAGCAATTTTGATGGCACAACTTGGATATTGCCAAGTGGTATTGTTGTTGTTGTTGTTATGTGCCGTCAAGTCTGCCCTGACTCATAGCGACCCCTCCTTGGGTTTCTGAGGCAGTATCACTACGGAAGTAGGATTGCCCAACCTTCCTTCTGAGGAGTGGCTGATGGG
>NW_006921609.1:20983790-20989053 GCF_000298275.1 Orycteropus afer afer
GTACTGGTTTTCAGCTTTTTCTCTCTTCCCTGTTCCTGGTTCCCATTTTTTTTCTTTTTTCATGGTTCTCTCCATACCTTGTTTTTCTTTTTGCATTTCTCCCACTTGTTTATTCATTATTCTCCTACTGTACCTCCACAGATATTGCAGTGTTTCTTTTTCTTTTGTTGTTTTTGTTTTTTAATTTTTGTTGATTATTCCTGTGTGTTTATGTGGTGTGTTTTTTGTCCACTTGCTTTTACTTTTTTTATGGTTTTTTGATTGTTGCTTTTGTCTAACTGAGTGGAAGACAGCAACAGTGCCCATACAATGCAACCACACCTGCACTTCCTGCAGTTCCACTTATTGATTGAGAGCCACCACTGCCTTCTCCACCAACTTGCCAAATGATAAATGATAAACCAAGAAGGGCCTGACTCACTCTTAACTGCTCTGCACAGTTAACAGAGATATAAATACAACAACGTCACAATTCCTTTGAGACAACAGACCATCACAGTCCACATAAAGAAGCAAGATAAAGTGGTAGAATAAAGGGAGCAGGATACAGATCCAGAACACATTCCTGATGAAGAAGCAGCATTAGAACACCATGATAAGGAATTCAAAAGAATTACACTTAGGTATCTTCAGAGGCTTGAGAGACAGATCAAGGAAAAGACTGAGAAAATTAAGGAAAACACAGAAAGGAAAACAACTTCCAAAGAAAATACAAGAACAAAATGAGAAAATAAATGAAAAACAAGAAATGATACAAAATCTACAGATAGAAATCCAGAAGATTAATACTAAACTTCAGAAATATATGACACTTGAAAAGACAAAGGAGTAGAATTGAATCAATGGAAGACAGAATTCATGAGATTGAGGACAAATACCTGAATACTTCTTTGGAAAAGGACCGATTAGAAAAAAAGATCAAAGCAAAATGAATAAATCCTAAGATTCATGTGGGAGACCATCAAAAGGAATAACTACATGTAATCAGAATTCCAGAACAGAGAGAGAAAAAGAAGCGAACTACTGAGAAAATTGTCCAAGATTTGTTGGAAGTGAACTTCCCTGATATGATGAAAGATGAGAATATATGCATTCAGGAAGTCCTACAAACTTCAAACTTCAAGATAGACCCCAAAAGAAAATCAGCAAGATATATCAACATCAAACTCATCCAAACTAAAGACAAAGAAAGAATCCTGGAAGCAGCACACAAAAAACAAAACGTTACCTACAGAAGACAACCAATAAGAATAAGCTTTGATTTCTCAGCATAAACCATGCCAGCTAGAACCCAATGGGATGGTATATAAACTCTGAAAGAGAAAAATTTCCAACCAAGAATTATATACCTTGAAAAATTGTACCTCAAATATGATGCTGAAATTAGGAGATTTCCAGATAAGCAGAAATTAAGGGAATTTGTTAAAACCAGATGAGACTTACAAGAGATATTAAAGGGGCGTCCTTGGAACAGAGAAGGTATAATAGCAAACAACAACAGACCATTAATACACAAGATGACATAAGCCAGAAATCAGCATAGCTATGGAACATGAATAGATACTTCACCAAAGAGGATATTCAGGTGGGCAACAAACACATGAAGAAATGCTCACAATCATTAGCCATTAGAGAGATGCAAATCAAAACAACAATAAGATACCATCTTGCCCCAGCACTAGTAGGCAAAGTTCAACAAGAGAGAAAATAACAAATACAGGCAAGGATGTGGAGAGATTGGGACTGCCATATACTGCTGGTGGGGCTGTCAAATAATACAACTGTGGAAATCGGCATTGTGATTCTTAAAGAGTTGAAATCAGAAATACCATTTGTCCTAGCCATTCCATTACTAGATATATATCCTAAAGAATTGAGAAGCAGGACAAGAACAGATACATGCATCCATGTTCATCGCAGTACTACTTAGTTGAAAGATGAAAACAAACTAGGTGCTCATCAAGAATGAATAACCAAACTATAGTACACGCACACAATGGAATACTATGCAACCCTAAAGAATAACACAGAAGCTGCAAAACACCACATAATGTGGATGGACTTGGAGGACATTATGCTGAGTGAAATAAGTCAATTATAGAAAGACAGATATTGTATTAGTCTGTTATTGTAAAAAGTCAAGGAAATGCTTATAATATGGAAGGAAATGTTTTTGTTGGTTACCAGTGGTAGGAGGGGAGTGGGGTAAACACTGCTAGAAAAGTAGAGACAAGTATTGATTTGGATGAAGAGAAGGGCAATGTACCAAATATGAGTGATCAACACAGTGGCACTCAGGAAAAAGACATACAGATCTGGATGTACTGAAAACAAAGATAAACCTTTTTGCATATACAGTACTGCATTGTCAGTGAAGGCAAACATGGATATATGAGTGGATAGATGAATGGACATGCTGAAATATTAGGTATGTCTATGCGGGGGGGATGTGTCCAAGACCATGTATAGGGTTGGCAGACAATATTTCTAGAAGTGTATTGGTATGTTCTATAAAATTTTCCAGGTATATAGTAGAGCTGACAAGGGACAAAGTTGTAGTCACTTCTTGGCTAGAGCCTGCTACCCAGAAGTAGCAAGTATTTGGACCTGTGAGCTTTGGACCATAGTTATGGGGGATATTGAGCTCAGTTGGCATAACATACTACACAAAAACATTGTTCTGCATCTTACTTTGGCAAGTAGTGATTGGGATCTTAAAAGCTGGCAAGCGGCCATCTAGATGCAATCATGAATCTCTCCTCATTCAGAGCAAAGAAGAAAAGAAAACCAAAGATGCATGGAAACAATTAGTCCAAGGGCCTGGTATACCATGTGATCTTCAGCCTATATGACATGAGACCAGAAAAACTAGATGGTGCCCAGCTCCCACGGTCAACCATTAGAGGGAGATGGATGTAAGAGTACCTGGAGAGAGTGGGATAACAATGTGAAACAAAACTCAAAATCATTTAAAAAAAAAAAAAAAAAGGACCACGTTTGCTGGTATGATAGGGCCTGGTGGAACACCCAAGACTAATGTGCCTAGCTGCCCTTCAGGTCTGGAATTGAACCCACTCCTGTGGCTTCCAGCCAAGCAAAAGACAGGCATATGAGGCCAATGTTTACATTAGGTAGCTATACTCCTTGGAGAGATAAATAATGAGAGAGGAGAATACAAGAGGAGAAAGCTCAAGGGCAAAGTGCATGAGAGAAAAGAACACAGGGAAGATGTAACTATGGGGAGGAAGTGGGAGGGAAGCTGTTGCACTGTGGTAAATTGTAGCAATGTCATGAGACCAAGTGTATGGGAACTACTGTATGGAAAGCTAATTTGCTCTGTGAACTTTCACCCAAATCAAAGTCAAAATTAAAAAAAAAAAAAAAAATTCACAGAAAACAACTTCCATCCAAGAATTCTATATCCAGCCAAATTGTCCTTCAAATGAGGGTGAAATCAAGACCTTCTCAGACAAACAGAAATTAAGGGAATTTGTGAAAAGCAGACCAATCCTGTAAGAAATGTTAAAAGTAGTCCTTACAATAGAGAACCTACATTAGAGAAAAAAAAAAATTAAAATAAAGATGCTTCACATCAACAGCTAGAAACCAAACCAGAAATAGATGCTCAAAATAAGCTCATAAAACAATGTACACAAAGAATGAAGGGAATCAATCTGCAGATGACACTATCAACAAAGCAAATAGAGGGAATAAAAGCTCTAATTACAAAACTTCCAAATGGAGTGGAAGACAAGACAATGTCTTTATAAAACTGATGTTTCCAAACTTAAGGAGACAAGAATTTACTTTATGGTAGCCACACACATACACACACACACACACACACACACACACAATTAACAATTTCCCTAAGCAAATCCAGAAAGAGGAAAAACATATTAAGGAGTTGAAAAAAATATACAAAGTTAGAGACAACAACAAAAAAAGAGTAGGAGTGACTTCAAGGTGAAAAACATCATAAGGGACAAAGGAGGTCATTATATGATGCTGAAAGGGTCAATTGACCAAGAAGACATCACTGTCATAAATAGCTGTGAACCCAATGAACGTGCACCAAAATATACAGCAAATATTAAGTGAATTGAAAGGAAAAATAGTTGTTGTTGTTTGTTATTTGCCGTCGAGTCGGCCCCGACTCATAGCGACCCCTCCTTGGGTTTCCGAGGCAGTATCACTACGGAAGTAGGATTGCCCACCTTCCTTCCGAGGAGTGGCTGGTGGGTTTGAACCACTAGCCTTCTGGTTAGCAGTCAAGTGCCTTAGCCACTATGCTACCAGAACTCCCACAGGAGACTTTAATACTCCACTTTCGAGGAGGGGCATAACAACTAGGATAAAAAAAACAAAACTCAACAAAGATACAGAAACTCAACAACACAATCTACCAACTTGAACCCAAAAATACAAAGCACTCTACCCAACAAAAGCACAATGTACATTCTTTTCTAACGAACATGGATCATTCTCCAGAAGAGACCATATATATGTTAGGACACAAAACAAGAATAAATTAAAAATATTGAAATACTTCAAAGTGTCTTCTCAGACTACAACGTTATAAAGTTAGAAATCAAGAGTAGGAAGATTAAGGAAAAAAATATCAAATATGTGAAAACTGAATAATACACTGCTCAAAAAGTACTGTGTAACAGAATAAAGTGTGAAAGAAAAAAAAATTCCTAGAAAAAAATGAGAATGAATGTATATCTTACCAAAAGTCATGGGACACAGCAAAAGCAGTAGTCAGAGGTGAACTTATAGCAATAAATGCACAAATCAAAAAAGAGGAAAGAAAAAAAAAATCATTACTCTAACTCAACAACTTTAAAAGTTAGAAAAAGAGTAACAAAGAAACCCACAGTATCCAGAAGTAAGGAAATAATAAAGAACACAGAAGAAATAAATGAAACAGAAAACAAAAATAATAAAACAGAAAATCAACAAAACAAGAATCTGGTTTTTCAAAAAGTTGAACAAAATTGATGACAGACCTCTTGCAAATCTAACAAAGGAAAAGAAAGAGAAGGTGCAAATAACATGAATAATAAATGAAAAGGGTGACATCACAACAGAACCAACTGAAAAAGATATTGACAGAATATTATGAAGAACTGTACTCCAACAGATTTGAGAACCTAGAAAAGATGGACAAGTTTCTAGAAACACAAGACCTAACAAGAATCATTAACAACCTGAGATATGCAGACGATACAACTTTGCTTGCTGAAAGTGAGGATGACTT
>NW_006921609.1:20989663-20997376 GCF_000298275.1 Orycteropus afer afer
TGCGGGATCGGGCAGTGTTTCGTTCTGCTGTGCATGGGGTCGCTATGAGTCGGAAACGACTCGACGGCACTTAACAACAACAACAACAACAAAACTATCTCAGTCAGAGAAAAAATACGTCAACAGACCTGTAACAAAAGAAGAAATTGAGCAGATCATTAAAAAAAATCCCCCCCACACACAAAAATGTCCTGACCCAGGTGGCTTCACTGGAGAATTTTACCAAACATTCAGCAAGGAGTTGATGCCTGTTCTGGTTACCTAGTACTGCTCTGACAAGAATATATCACAAATGGGATGGCCTTAACAAACAAAAGTTTATTCTCTTAAAATTTGGAGGCTTTAAGTCTAAGTTCAAAGGGCCAAGCTCTAGGGTTTGGGTGAAAGCCCCTCAGCCTTGGGGTTCAGCTCTGCCTCCTGCTCCCGGACCACTGGAGCTAGAGGTGTTTCTTCACTCAGACAGCTGCTGGCTGCTGAGGCTGACAAACCCAGCTTCTGAGGTTGACAAGTAAAAAAGACACAGTCCCAATGCTACCAAAACTCATAGTAGTCCATTAATTTAAGTTCATTTTAAGTCCCAAGGCCAGCAGAGCATGGCAGCCTGCTCAACAACAACATGGGTACAGGCAGGGTCCAAGCATGCCGTAAGCTACAGACTGTTCCCCAAGGCTTCTGCTTATATACAGAAAGCAGACCTCATTCCCTCAGGCAGCTGCTCAGCTGCTCACAGTAGATTCCACCATGGAGTTGATTACCAGTCTCATCATGGGGAATACTACATCCAGCTGCCCAGCCACTCAACCAGGCCCAGCCAAGTTGACATACAAACTGAACTACCACAATTCCACCCCTTGTCGACTTGGCATCTGTACAGATCTTCATTGGGTGGCATCTGTACTGATCTCTCTCACTGAGTGGCTCCAGTCCCCTAGTTCCTTTACATAGCGACCTTACCCCCTTGGCCTGGTGGGCCCTGTTTTTCTCCCTCTTGGGCATGGCAGCCCCACCCCCTCACTCTTGGGCAGCGGCTATGGCTCCATCCCACTGGCTTACATGGACAAGCAGCCCCACACTCCAGAACCAAATTGGTAAAGGCTTGGCTCTTTGAAACCTAGAAGGCTGTGGTGGTTCCACCCCCAAAGGCCATGGTCCTACCCTTTCAGTCTGAAGCAACTCTGTTTCCATTTCCTTGGTCTCTCCGCTTCTGCCAACTAATGCCCTAGGGCAACCCACTCCACCAGAAATCTTTCTGCACAAAGGACACTTAACTTTCTTGCTCCATCGGCCAGCCAACCTGCTAATCCATTTTATGCCAGTCTCTTCACCAGTTAATGCCCCAAGGCAACCTACTCCACCAGGAAACTGCCTACCCAAAAGCACCCAGCTTTCTCCTCCTCCTTGAGCTGGTAAGCCTGTTGCTGTTTAACGTTGGTCTCTGGGCTCTGCTATTGCTGTCTTTCATGCTGCTCTCTGTACTGGTATCTCTCTGCCAGTCTCTTGGCTCTGTTCCTGCTGCCTCTCATGATGTATTCCAGGGTCTGTCTGTCAAAGTCTTGGGTCAAGGACACACTCCACTCCTGTTTTCACATTTTAGGTATCTGTCAGAGCAGCACCCCACTCTTGGTACCGTATTCTGTTCTGGTTACCTAGTACCACTCTGACAAGAATATACCACAAATAGGATGACCTTAAAAAACAGGAGTTTATTCTCTCACAATTTGGAGGCTTTAAGTTCAAGTTCAAAGTGCCTTGCTCTAGAGGCTAGGTGAAAACCCCTCAGCCTTGCGGTCCAGCTCTGCCTCCTGCTCCTTGCCCACTGAAGCTATAGGTGTTTCTTCACTCAGACAATTGCTGGCTGCTGAAGCTGACAAACCCAAGGTTGACAAGTAAAATTGCACAGTCCTGATGTTACCAAACAACAAAGTAGGCCATTAATTTAAGTCCATCATAAGTCCTACGGTTGACAGAGCATGGCAGCCTGCTGAACAACAACATGGCTACAGGCAGGGTCCAAGTGTGCCATAAGCTAGAGACCATTCCCCAAGGCTTCTGCTTATATACAGGAAGCAGACCACATCCCTAAGGCAGCTACTCAGCTGCTCACAGTAGATTCCACCATGGAGTTGATTACCAGTCTCATCATGGGGAACAGCACATCCAACTGCCCAGCCACTCAACCAAGCCCAGCCAAATTAATACACAAACTGAACTGCTACAATGCATATACTAAACTATTCCAGAAAATATAAAAAGATGGAATACTTCCAAATTCATTTTGTGAAGGAAGCATAACACTGATACCAAAACCAGGGAAAAACATCACTAAAAAGAAAAACATCACTAAAAAGAAAAACTTCAAAACAATATCCCTCATGAATATAGATGCAAAAATCTTCAACAAAATCCTAGCCAACAGATCAACAACATATCAAAAAATAATACATTATGACTAATTGGGATTCATGCAATGGTGGTTCAACATCAGAAAAACAATCAATGCAATCCACTACATAAACAAAACAAAACAAAAGAACTATATGATCTATCAATCAATGCATAAAAGACATTTAATAAAATGTAACACCTGCTCCTGTTCAGAACTCTCAGCATAATAGGGGTAGAAGGGAAATTCCTTAACATAATAATAGGCATCTACACAAAGCCAACAGCCAACACTATTGTTAATGGAGAAAGATTCAAAGCATTCCTCTTGTGAACAGAAACCAGACAAGGATGCCTTCTATCACCACTCCTATTTAACATTGTTTTGGAAGTCCTAGCCAGGGCAATAAAGTAAAAAAGATAAATAAAAGTCATCCAAATTGGCAAAAAGGAAGTAAATCTATCTCTATTTGCAGATTCCATGATCCTTTACATAGAAAACTCAAGAGACTCAGTGAAAAAATTGCTGGAACTAATAAAGAGGTTCAGCAAAATGGCCGGATACAAGGTCAACATACAAAAATCAGTTGGATTCCTCTACATCAACAAAAATACCCCTGAAAAAGAAATAAGTAAAACAATACCTTTTACAATACCTACCCAAAAGATAAACATATCTAGAATAAATCTTACCAGAGAAACAAAAGACCTATACAAAGAAAACTACAAAACACTACTACAAGAAACTACAAGGGATTACACAAATGGAAGAACTTGCCTTGTTCATGCATAGGAAGACTGAATATTGTGAAAATGTCAATATTATCCAAAGCAATCTATCCAAAGCAATCAAAAGCAATTCAACACAATCCTGATCCAGTTGCCATCATCATTTTTTGAGGATATGGAAAAAACAACTATTAGCGTCATGTGGAATGGAAAGAGACTTCAGATAAGCTAAGCACTGCTGAAGAAGAAAAACAAAGTGAGAGGTCTCAGACTCTCGGATCTCAAAACCTACTCTACAGCCATAGTAATTAAAACAGCCTGGTATTGGCGCAGTGACAGACAGATAGACCAATGGAACAGAATTGAAAACCCAGAAATAGATCCACCCTTATATGGATGGCTGATCTTTGACAAAGGACCAAAATCCATTAAATGGGAAAGAGATAGCCCCTTTAACCAATGGCACTGGAAGAATTGGATATCCACTGCAGAACAATGAAACAAGACCCATATTTCACACCATACACAAAAACAAACTCAAGTTGGATCAAAGACTTCAATGTAAAACCCAAAATTATAAGGTCATCAAAGATAAAATAGAGGCAAACCTAGGCGCTCTAGTTTATGGCATTTATAGACTATCAAGCATAACCCAGAATGCACAGGCAGTGGAAGAGAAGCTAGATAACTGAGATCTTTTAAAAATTAAATTCTTACATGTATTGAAAACCTTCTCCAAAAGGGTAATAACAGAACCTACAGATTATGATAAGCAGAAGACACAACTTTGCTTGCTGAAAATGAGGATAACTTGAAGTACTTACTGATGAAGTTTGAAGACTACAGTCCTCAGTATGGATTACACCTCAATATAAAGAAAACAAAAATCCTCAGAACATAACCAATAAGCAGCATCACAATAAATGGAGAAAAGATTGAAGTTGTCAAAGACTTCATATCACTTAATTCTATAATCAACACCAATGGAAATAGTAGTTAAGACATCAGATGACATACTGCATTGCGTAAGTCTGCTGCAAAAGACCTTTTATAAGCCCTGAATAGCAAAGATAGCTCCTTGAAGACTAAGGTGTGTTTAACACAGGCCATGGTATTTTTGACTGCCTCATATGCTTGAGAGAGCTGGAATTAATAAGGAAGACTGAAGAAGAGTTGATGCTTTTGAGTTGTGGTGTTGGTGAAGAATACTGAGGGTACTATAGACTGATAAAAGAATGAACAAATCTGTCCTAGAAGAAGTGCAGTCAGAATGCTCCTTGGAAGAGAGAATGGCCAGTCTTCATCTGACCTACTTTGGTCATATTGTCAGAAAGGACCATTCTCTGGAGAAGGATATCATGCTGGGTAAAGTGGAGGGTAAATGAAAAAGAAGAAGGCCCTCAATAAGATGGATTGACACAGTGGCTGCGACAATGGGCTCAAGTACAGCAGGGATCATTAGGCTGGCACAGGACTGGGCATTGTTTTGTTCTGTTGTACATAAGGTTGCTATGAGGCAGAGATGGCTCAACAACACCTAACAACAAAAACAGATTGGGAAAAAAAAATATTTGGCTATGACATATCTGACAAAAGACTTATCTCCAAAATTTATAGAAAACTTCAATACCCCAATGGAATAAAGACAAACAACACAATTAAAAAATGGGCTAGGAAAATGAACAGGCACTTCACTAAAGATGTTACACTGGCAGCCAACAAACACATGAGGGAACATTCACGACCATTAGCCATTGTTGTTGTTGTTGTTGTTATATGCCATTTAGAGAGATGCAAATCAAAGCAATGAGGAGATATCATGTCACCCCAGCAATATTAGCAAAGTTCAACAGGACAGAAAATAGCAAATGCTGGCAAGGTTGAGGAGAGATTGGAACTCACATACTGGTGGGACAGCAAAATGATACAACTATTGTGGCAAATAGTATGGCATTTCCTTAAAGAACTGAAAATAGAAATACCATCTGATGCAACAATTCCATTAGTAGGAATATACCCTAAAGAGTTGAGAGACAGGACATGAACAGACACATGCATGTTCATTGCAGCACAATTCACTATAGCAAAGAGATGGAAGCAACCTAAATGCCCATCAACAGATGAATGGATAGCCAAATTTTGGGATGCTCACACAATGGAATACTATGCAACATTAAAGAATAATGAAGAATATGTGAATCATCTCACAATGTAGGTGAATTTGGAGGACATTTTGCTGAGAAAAATAAGTCAATTGCAGAAAGACAAATATTGTATGAACCCATTATTGCAAAAAGTCAAGGAATGGTTTACTTAGGGAAGGGAACTCACTTTGTAGGTTGCTGAGGATGGGAGGGAATAAAATTGAAAATTTCAGACTAGTTGGGGGTCACATGTTGGTTTGGGTAAGGGAAGGGATGGTATGGAAAAAGTCTGTGACCAGCATGAGTCACTGGGGAAAGGAAGTTCCCTGAAGTATGCACATAAGATAAAGACAACAGAAGCAAATACTAGTATATGCAAAATACTGCATTACTGTTAATACAAAACACTAGGCTACAGATAAATGCATAGACAACTGAGAAGATCAGATGGGTGTCAGTGAACAAGAATGTACCCTAGACCAAGGATAGATTTAGCTGACGATAAGCTTACATAGATATGAGTGATAGAAAATTAGCCACGATCATTACAGAAGCAACAGAAGACAGAGTTGGAGTAATCTCTTGAGACAATCAAACACCTTGGGAGAGAGAATCAGCAGGCCTGCAGACTCAAGAGCATGGTATTGGGCTACACCAAACACAACTGACACAACATAGTACATTTTATCTTATTCCACAATCTACTTTGGTGAGTAGCGACTGGGGTCTTAAAAACTTTTAAGCAGCTATCTAAGATACAACTATTGGTCTCCTATCATCTGAAATAAAGACGACTGAAGAAAATAAAAGGCATTTGGAAACAATTAGTCCAAAGATATGATGGACCTTGAGACCAGAAGAACTAGATGGTGCCCAGCTACCAATGCCAACCACTCAGGAAGGGATCAAAACTAGAGATCTTGAATGGAATGAGAGGAAAAATGTGGAACAAAATTCAAAACAAAATGACCAGAATTACTGGTTGGATGGAGTCTGGTGGTACCTCCAAGACTATGGCCCCAGCATACCCATCAGGCCTGGGTTTGGACTCACTCTCAAGGATTGGCTCCCAAACCAACAGTAGAAAGACTTATATACAGAACATCCAACTCAGTATAATGCCCCTACCTCATCTAGGGAAATACATCTCTGAGAGCAATCAGCCATGGGGCACCAGAGGGGCAGCTGTCACATGGAGAGAAATTGAGACAGACAGGAGTGCATACTTAGGAAGGGCACAGGGCATGAGGGTGTGTGGTCAATGGGTTGGGAAGGATGAAGAAAGTGTTATGGTCAGCATGGTAATTGGAGCATGAAATCAAATGTACACAAACTGTTGAATGCAAAGCAACTTTTGTGCTATAAATTTGTAACCAGAGCACAATTAAAAAAGAAAAAAAACGTTAGAAATAAAAATACAAAAAAAATAAAATATCAGGTAAAGTAGAAAATGTACATAATATGTTAGATTATCAAACAGAGGAGTTTTGTTTTTGTTTTTTTTTTCAGGTAGACTATTGAAACCACCTGCTTTCTTGCTGCATAAGCAAAATGAGAGAGGATAATAAATATGCTAAAGGAAGAACTGTTTAACTAAAAGAACCAGAACTTATTGATTTTGAAACTTCTTAATATCTGCGTCATAAGTAAAGCTAAAGTCATAAGCAACTATACTTTTTAGTTGATTATGTTGTTGAGGTGCCGTCTACTCAATTTTGACTCATAGTGACCCTATGTACAACAGAAAAATAAAAAAAAAACAGTGCCGAATCCTGCACCATTCTCATAATCCTTGTTATTCTTGAGCATGTCATTGCAGCTACTATGTCAATCCATCATGTTGAGGGTCTTCCCTTTTTGCCCTGATCCTCCAATTTACCAAACATGATATCCTCCAGGGAATGGTCCCTTCTGACAACATGCCCAAAGTAGGTGAGACGAAGTCTAGCCATTCTTGCTTCAAAGGCGTATTCTGGCTACACTTCTTCCAGGATAGATTTGTTTGTTTTTCTGTCAGTCCATGGGGTTTTCAATACTCTTCACCAGCAAAGCAATTCAAAGGCATCAAATTTTTTTTTTTTTTTTCAGTCTTCTTTATTCATTGTCCAAATTTCATATGCATATGAGGTGAATGAAAATACCAAGATTTGGGTTAGGTGCACCTTGGTCTTCAAAGTGACTTCTTTGCTATTCAATACCTTAAAGAGGTCTTTTGCAGCAGATTTGCCTAGTATAATACTCTATTTGGTTATACAGAAGTTGTTACTGATGTGTGTGTCAAATAAGGTACCCAAAACCTTCTATGGAAAGACAAAAACCAAAACCAAACCAAACTCACTGCTTTCAAGTTGGACATGACTCATAGTGACCCCACCTTGGATTTCCGAGGCTGTATCTTTTTTTTTTTAAATTAATTAATTAATTTATTTTTATTTGGGTGAAGATTTACAGAGCAAAT
>NW_006921609.1:20997661-21010531 GCF_000298275.1 Orycteropus afer afer
TTGAACCACCAGCCTTCTAGTTAGCAGTCAAATGCCTTAGGTACTACACCACGAGAGCTCCTTGGAATAGATGAGGATACCAAAATATAGAGTTTAACAAGGATACTCTCACCATTTTGTTGGCTTTAAGTGTGTTTCAATGTTTTGTGATTTACCTATGTCCATTAAAGTGACTTCTACAGTTATATCTAGTTTTAACAAAATTATCATTACACAATGTTGGTGCTGTTTCATGATTCCTGCAGAGAAGCAGTAGTTTACATAAACAGAGTTGAACAAGAAATTAGAAATTAGCATAACTAATAGTTTACCTACTATTGTTCATGAACTCTTAGTGTGGTGTTGTAGTTGTTCTGTGTCCTTGAGTCAATTTTGACTCATATGGCCCCTATGTGTCAATGTAGCACTGCCTCATAGGGATTTCTAGGGTATAATCTTTTCTGGATCAGCTCTACAAGTCATTTCCCCTGTGAAGAGATTGGTAGGTTTGAACTGCTGGCCTTTTGGTTATCAGCCAAGGACTTAACCATTGCACCACAAGGCCTCCTGATATGGTATTAAACAACCAAACAAATTCACTGCTGGAGAGTAAAATCCTACTCATAGCGACCCCTCCTTGGGTTTCCGAGATGGTATCTGTATGGAAATAGACTGCCCAGTTTTCCTTCTGAGAAGTGGCAGGTGGGATTCAACTGTTAGCCTTCTGGTTAGCAGTAAAATGTCTTAGGCACTATGCCACCTGAGCTCTCTGTATGGTATTAAGGTATATAATTAAAAAAAAAAAAAAAATTTACAACTACGTATGTTGTGTTAAATCTTATTCTCAAGATAATATCTTATAAATCTTTATATTTTAAAATATCACTTAGTTCATCTGGATAAAATAATTTTCAATTTTTAACTTGTGTATTTTATAAAGCACATTATACATTTGCTTATGAAAAATTACTTATATTAATGAGTAAAATAATTTTATGTAATTATCTATTCAAATATATTTTTGTACTTGTTAACATTGCTTTACTGAGAGTCAGCAATTAAAAAAAAATTTATAACTGATCTCTCATTTTTTGAAATATTTTTCATGGTTTTCAGTGATCTGGCCCTATCCTACCAATATAATTTTAGGAATCATTACTTCACAAGACAAACTGTTGCTGCCAGTCAAAATGAAATCATTTTTTCTTTATTTGTTGGTGTTCTGCTTCCAGCTTGTTTTTTTTCCAATGTTTATCTTGCATATATTTATCTGCAACACAAAACCTCAATAATCAGCAAATTCCACCTTCTAATTATCCTTAATTATTTTATTTCAATATGATCACTTAATTACTATAGCACAAAATACGTTTTCTAGTGTAACATACTATCTCATTACTCTTTAGGGATTTCCTGATTTTCTCAAGTAAGATGTTAACACTCTGAAATTAGAATGGACTTAAAAAAAAAAAAAAAAATGGTAGAACCTGGTCTCAGAGGAAGGGGAACAGGATAGAAGATAAAGGAACAAAATAATTATGTAAATTCTAACAAAGGATATAAAACTACTCTTAGGGTTTGATGAAAACTTCAAATTTAGGGTACCAAAATGTGACATGAACTTGCAAATTAGCCTCATTGTTTGTCACATACATTTAAATCCCATTTCACAGCCAACGAAGGAAAACATTTCTCATTCAGACTATATGCCAAAAAAAATTTCCTGTGCTTAGCTATATTAAGATATCCTGGGTAATTTATTGTGATGTGAGTTGTCTAAATAAATAGAGCAGAATCTTTTATAGTATAGTCTTTTTTTCCTTCCTCGAACCAACTTTATTGCAAGTCAAGTTCACTATACCACAACATGATGCAAGTAACTTCAGACTTTTGTTGTAGTGTTTTGGTGATTATGACTATCAAGATTCATAATAGGAGAACTGGGTCTCCTTTCATACCAGAATGCTTCACTTCTTATCATTCTTCTGTAGTCATCATCTTGGTTTGTGGCTTCCTCTCTTTCAGGAAACTCAAGCTCAATACTTGAAACACAGATAATTCCAAAAGTCCTAAATTTTCAAGTAAATAATAATATTAATATTTGATCATTACTCAACATATACCTAGACCACTTATCAAACTAAGACCTTTACAAGGATATTCTCCTTTAATTTATATCTTCTTCTTTCATAATCCTGACAGCCTTGCCTGTGATACTATTTCATGGACAAGTCATTTATGTAGATTATGCTGTCTTTGTTAGGTGCTGGTGGCATGGCGCCTAAGACATTTGACTGCTAACCAGAAGGCTGGTGGTTCAAACCCACCAGCCACTCTTCAGAAGGAAAATTGGGCAATCTACTTCCATAATGATACTGTCTTGGAAACCCAAGGAGGGGTCACTATGAGTTGGACCTCAATGCTGAGGCTGACAAGCTCAAGGTTGACAAGTAAAAAGGCACAGTCCCAATGTTACCAAACAACATGGCAGGCCACTAATTCAAGTCCAGATGAAGTCCCAAGATTGGCAGGGCAAGGCAGGCTGTTAAACAGTGACTTGGCTACATGTGGGGTTCGTGCCTACATAAAGCTAGAGACCATTCAAAGCTGTTTCTTATATACAGGAAGCAGACCACACACCTAAAGCAGCTACTCAGCTGCTTGTGGCAGATTCCACCATGGAGATGATTACTGGTCTCACCATGGGGAAAAACTACCATCAGCTGTCCAGCACTCAATGAGGCTCAGCCAAGTTGACATACACATTGACTATGCAAAGACATTTGATGGTATGGATCATAGCAAATTATGGATGTATTGAGAAGAATGGGAATTCCAGAACACATAGTTATGTTCATGAAGAACCTGTACATAGACAAGGGGGTTGTCATTTGAACACAACGAGGGGATACTGCATGGTTTAAAATCAGGAAGAGAGTTCATCAGGGTTATACCATTTCACCATACTTTTTCAATCTCTATGCTGAGCAAATAATCCAACTAGCTAAACTATATGAAGAAGAGCATGGAATCATGATTGGAGGAAAGCTCATTAACAACTTGAGATACACAGATGACACAACTTTGCTTGCTGAAAGTGAGGATGATTTGGAGCACTTACTGATGAAGATTAAAGACTACAGCCTGCAGTAGGGATTGTTGTTGTTGTGTGCCATAGAGTCGGACTCAATTCATAACGACCCCTCCTTGGGTTTCTGAGGCAGTATCACTATGGAAGTAGATTGCCCCATCTTCCTTCCGAGGAGTGGTTGGTGGGTTTGAACTGCCAGCCTTCTGGTTAGCAGTTAAATGCCTTAGGCACTATGCTACCAGATTACACCTCAATATAAAGAAAATGAAAATCCACAGAACTAGAACAATAAGCAGCATCACAATAGATGGAGTGGAGAAAAGTTTGAATTTGTCAAAGACTTCATGTTATTTGTTTCTACAATCAATGCCAATGGAAGCAGAAATCAAGACATCGAAAGATATATTATATTGGGCAACTCTGTTGCAAAAGACCTCTTTCAAGAGCTGAAGAACAAAGATATCTTCTTGAAGACTAAGATATGCCTAACCCAAGCCATGGTATTTTCAATTGCCTCCTATGCATGTGAGAGCTGGACGATGAATAAGGAAGACCAAGGAAGTGTTCATGCTTTTGAATTGTGATGTTGGTGAAGAATGCTAAAATTGCCATGGACTGCTAAAAGAACTAACAAATCTGTCCTGGAAGAAGTGAAGCCAGAAGGTTGCTTGGAAGCAAGAATTGTGAGACTTTGTCTCACCTGGTTTGGTCATTGGCAAAAGGGACCATTTTCTGGAGAATGATGTCAGGCTTGGTAAAGTGGAGGGTCAATGAAAGAAAGGAAGGACCTCAAAAGATAGATTGACATGGTGGGTGCAGTGATAGGCTCAGATATAGTAGGTACATGAGGCCAGCACAGGACAAGGAAGTGTTCTGTTCTGTTGTAAAATCTTCATTTTCCTCATCTTTGGCTTTGGTTGGTAGTGCATAAATTTGAATAATAGTAGTATTAACTGGTCTTCCTTGTAGGTGTATAGATATTATTCTATCACTGACAGCATGGTACTTCTGGATAGAGCTTTCAACATTCATTATTTCATGCCATGCCATTCATTCCTCTTCAATTTGTCATTTCTGACATAGCAGATCATATGGTTGTCTGATTCAAAAAGGCCAACACCAGTGCATTTCAGCTCACTAATGCCTAGAATGGGAGCTCTGGTAGCATAGTGGCTAAGGCACTTGACTGCTAACCAGAAGGCTGGCGGTTCAAACCCACCAGCCACTCCTCGGAAGGAAGGCTGGGCAATCCTACTTCCGTAGTGATACTGCCTCGGAAACCCAAGGAGGGGTCGCTATGAGTCAGGGCTGACTCGACGGCACATAACAACAACAACAACAAAATGACTAGAATATTGATCTTTATGCATTCCAATTTTATTTTTGATAACTTTCAATTTTCCTAGTTTCATACATCATTCATTCCATGTTCCATTTATTATTGGATGTTTGCAGCTGTTTCTTCTTATTTTGAGTCATGCCACATTAGCAACTAAAAGTCCCCAAAGCTTTACTCCATCCATACTATTAAGATTTATTTTACTCTGAGAAGGCAGCTCTTACCCAGTTATATTTTGAGTGCCTTCCTATCTGAGAGGCTCACCTTCTGGCACTATATCAGACAGTTTCAGGGTTATTCAGAAAGTTTTCCAGTAATATATCAGATAGTGTTTCATTGCTATTCATAAGGTTTTCCTTGGCCAATTCTTTGAGAAGTGGATGGTCTCTTCCTTCTTCTGCATCTGTCTTAGTCTGGACACTCCTCTGAAATCAGTCCACCATGGGTAACCCTGCTAGCATTTGCTAGCATTGTTAGCATTGCCTCCAGCCTCATAGCAACATGCAAGCCAGCACAGGATGACAAACTGACAGACAAATTTGTCTCCCTAGCTGTCCCACCCTGCTCCATTCACTTCCTGGCCTCCCTTAAAGCTGCTTCAAATCCCACACCGACTCAATTTCTGGGCTGCTCTTAAAGCTGCTCCAAAACACCCATGTGCCTGGCTTACCTTCAGGCCACCCTTAAAGGACATATTTGCAACATATTGTAAATACATATATAGAAATATCTTCTGTGAAACCTATATATATATATTCATATGTGTATTCACCTTTCCAGCCCTGAGGATATTGAGTGTCACTCTAAGTATCCACTCATACATTATTTTTAATACTGTCACTGCAGGACTGTGTGTATAATAGCTGTCACGATGTTGCCTTTATCTCTCATATGCCTCTCTGTGTCTTCCACTGTTTTGATCATTTTGTGGTGATCTCCCTTTATTTTATATTGCCTTTGCCTTCTCCCAAATTAATACATGTCTACTCTCTAATTCATAGCTTTCTCTCCTGCTCTCATACTTGGTGACCTTCAAAGAATGATTCTTTCTGTGTGTAAACCTTTCCTTAACTTTTATAGTAGTGGTCTCAAGCAATATTTGTTCCTTTTTGATTGAATAATTAAAATCAACATAATATTCTTGATATTCATCCATGTTAGGAGGTGTTTCATAGATACATCAATATTCTTTAATGTTGTATAGGATTCCATTGTCTGTAGTCTTTAATCTTCATTAGTAAGTGCTTCAATTCATCTTTACTTTCAGCAAACAAGGTTGTATCATTTGCATATCATAGATTATCAATGAGTCTTCTTCCAATCCTGATGCCATGTTCCTCTTCATATGTTCCAGCTTCTCAGATTATTTGCTCAGCATAAAGATTGAAAAAGTACAGTCAAAGAAGTAACCCTGACACACACCTTCCCTGATTTTAAAGCATGCAGTATCTCCTTGCTCTGTTTGAATAACTGCCTCTGGGTTTCTTACAAGTACAATAAAGTGTTCTGGAATTCTTATTCTTCACAGTGTTTTCCATAAGTTTTTTTATAATCCAAGCATAAATTTGCTTAGTCAATACAATGGAGATAAACATCTTTCTTTTATTCTTTGCTTTCACCAACAATTCCTGCTTTGGCTGCACTAGGAGATTATAGCTGGGGAAAAAAGCAAAGGGGAAGAGAGAATGTTATGTGGAAGAATGAAAAGTCAATAAAGGTGAATATTGAATTGTTTTCTATAATTGGAGTTCAATTGTATTAGAGACCTTTGGAAGAACTCTGTAGGTTGTATTCCTTAATTGTCTGAACAAATAGATGAGAACCTGAAGCATTATATTGGCTGAGAGTTACCATTAGTGACATTATTTTCAAGCTGTACCTGTATTCTCACGCTAAGAAACCTGTCATTTCTTTGGAGAAAAGGCAGAAGAGTGAGATTTCTAGGGCTGCCAAAGAAGTATACTAGTGGTGTATAGGGAGCTGTTCATTATGGCTGTGCTGAAATCAAGTGGGCTAACCATAAAAAACAAATCATTGCCACTGACTTGATTTCCAATCATAGCAACCCTGAAGGACAGAGTAGAATTGCCCATAGTATTTTACAGTGGATAATATTATAACTTGTAATTTAAAGCTGAGAAAACTTTTGTTCAGAGTAAAGAGAAGTGAAATAAATTTCATTGACATGGGCAGTGATTACTGAATCAAAAATTCAAAACCTGACCCATTTTGCTTTACAACCAGAAGTATTTAGCAATAAAGACTGTAAGGTATGGAGGTACTAGTTGGGAATTACATTTAAAAAGTTATAGCAAATAACAGCTCTCTAAAGTGCTTTAAAGGTGCTTAGAGAGCTGATATAGTTTGTGATTTAGAGTACAGGCACTGGAGCCAGATTGACTGGCTTCATTTCCCAGTTCATCTACTTAATTGCTAGTATCCATGCATAATTACTTGTCTCAATCTTACTTTCCTTATTTGTAAAATAAGCATTAACATAATGCCTACCCCACAGATTTATTGTAATAATTAAAAGTGTTTGCAAAGGTAAAATATTTAGACCTAAAATTGAGACACAAGAAGTTCAAAGGTATTAGCTATTTTTATTATTATTGCTATTCTGGTTGTTTCCCAATCCAATGCTGTTTTTAAATGAGAAATCAGTCATCTGTAAGTTTCAAAGCTATACTGTGAGTTCTTCAGATTGGGTAACGTTAATCATTTTCTCCCCCACTGTCTATCCAGGTTGCTATTGTAACTTGTGACATCACACACACACACAGAAACAACTTTTACCAAATAATATTTTCTCAGGTATGTTCTCAATGATTGTTGTCAGATAGGGCTCGGTTGATATACTCACTGTTGTGGAGTCAGATCCGACTCATAGCAACCCCTCCTTGGATTTCTGAGGCAGTATCACTAAGAAGTAGATTGCCCCATCTTCCTTCCAGGGAGTGGCTGGTAGTTTGAACCTCCAGCCTTCTGGTTAGCAGTCAAATGCTTTAGGCACTATGCCACCAGGGATACCTATAATTTACCTAGACAATTTAGTTGACTTATATCAGTGTATGATATAAATTCCCTACCCTGTTAATTTAAGCCAACAAATTATAGATTCCATGCAGTGAGGTGCTAATATAACTTCCCTTTACTCTGTTCAATGGCATTATTTCACAATCCTTTCCTCCACCCCCTCCCTTTTTTTTTTTTTTTGCATGTTTAATCCAGTATGGCTGGTAAGCAATATTCTTGTATAGTATATGATTACTTCCTGCTTTTGGAAGTCTCCAAATTATGCTAATCTGTTTTTAAGTGTTTTATACTGGGCTCACATTTTCCTGTATTGGAGTCCTTATTATATGACAAAAATGTTTCAATATATTCGAAGACACTTACTTTATTTTTAACTTAAATATCGAGTGATTCTCAACATCATTACTAAAGCATATTTTCTTCCTTACATCCTTACTCTTCAAATTGCTAATTTTTTTTTTTTTTTGCTTTTATATCTGTGCAAAGCTTTTTGGAGGTTTAGTAATGTCTATCTCTTTTGTTCTGAGTATCATGTCATGAAGCTATGTGCTTTTATTTATTTTGTTGTGTATATCAATATATAACAGGATAGTGAGAAATAAGAGAATACTGGTTGTGTGTGTGTGTGTGTGTGTGTGTGTTAAGTGGACCTCACTGATTGAAGTCTGAGGTGAAAATGATTTCCCTGTTTTCCAAAACGATGGATGACATATACTTCTTGAGTCATCTAAGTAGCGTTCCTAGCAGCATATCTCAAGAAATTTACCCTTTAACCCCTCCACTCTTAATATAGTGTAAGCTGAATTTCCCCTAGGCAAGCACTCAGTATGAGTATTTTAAAGAAATGATTATGAATGCTAAAATATTTTATCCATATCCAGTGAAAGATGACTACTGATAGAGTATAAAATATAATAATGAACAATAGAATACAGTGTAAATTATAGTAAAGTATAAAGGATTAAAAATTATAATAAAGCTATGCCAAATATACATAGAACTAACATTTTTAAATTGGTATAAGGAAATAAATGTATAGTGCATACTTTTACACACACACACATGCATATATGTATATTATATATACATACACAGACATGCATATATGTACATATACATATTCAGAAGAACTAACAAGAAGTCCTGGAAGAAGTGCAGCTGGAATGCTCCTTAGAAGCAAGAATAGTCAGACTTCATCTCACCTACTTTGGTTATGTTGTCAGAAGGGACCATTCCCTGAAGAAGGATATCATTCATGGTAAACTGGAGGGTTAGTGAAAAAGGAGAAGGCCCTCAACAAGATGGATTGACACAGTGGCTGCACAAGGGCTCAGGTATAGAAAGTGTTGTGAGGCTGGCACAGGACTGGAGAAGTGTTTCATTCTATTTTACAGAGGGTGGCTATGAGTTGGAGCTGACCTAACAACACCTAAAATCGACATACGTATATATGTATGCATGTCTATATACCAAAGTCAGTTATTCTCTAGTTGATTCTAACTCATGGTGACCTTTTATACTGTGGACTAGAACAGCCATAGAGTTTTTAAGGCTATGACCTTTCAGAAGCAGATCATCAGACCTTTATTCTAAGATGCCTCTGGGTGGGTTTGAACTTCCAGCCTTCCAGTTGGTACTCAAGCACTGAGTCATTTGCACTGCCTATGTATACCTATACATAAAATATGAAATATGGTATATATACCTAAACTAATTTAAATCTACATACTTGCATATATATGTCAATATAAATTATCAGCACATTATTTTTCCTACTACGGTGCTCTGATTATTGTATCATAAACAATATGGTTTAATAATATGAAATAAATGTATATAGAGTAGAATAGCTGTTACCTCAAATACAGCAGCTCAAAAACAATATGCATTTATTAACGTGTGAATCGTTGGATTGCTAGATTCACTCTTGTGATCTTGATTGAACTCATTCATGAGTCTGTGGTCAGCTTTGGTTTTAGGTAGAAATTGCTGTAGTTTTGGACAGGTTCTTTCCTATGTTCAGATGTCAACTATCTTTTGCCCAGTCTATGATTGAAATCTGAGTCAAAATGATTGCCCTGTATCCAAAACCCATGCATGCAAAATACTTTTTGGATTACTTAACTAAATAACTGCTCTGGAAACATATCTTCTAAGATTTTCCCTTTAAACCCTCCACTCTTAAAGTAAGTGGAATTTTCCCTGGTTAAGTATTCAATACATATATTTTAAATAAATGAATATGAATCCTAAGATATATGTGAGAATTGGACTTCTCTATACCCCACTCATCCTCCAATAACTGTGGCCGGGACCCCAGTGAGAGTTGCACAATATATTGAAGTCCACTCCTGAAATTCCATTCAAATATTCTATTGGATAAACTAAGTCTCAAGTTTAAATCATATTTATAGAGTAGGGAAATACAGTCTGTCCCTTGACTAAAGAGTTGAAAGTGACATTGAAAATGCCTTGTGTACAAGAAGGGGTAAAGCAGTCAGGCACTCTGTAAAATCAATCCATTACCACAGCTTTAAGAAATACTATAAAACATCCATTACATAATTGATGACTTATCTTTTTCTGTTAAGGAAATTAGTTTAAAAAAATAGTTTGTTTTTTCCAAGCCTTATAGCTTATTTCAATAAAGCTCATTAAAGTAATCATTTGACATTTAAAAAATGTTTTAGCACTAAATTTGTCTCTGTTATATGTGATGAGAATACTATTGCTTATGCTTTAAGAATACATTTCAAAGGATAAGTGAACAAAGATAGTTTTAAGGCAATAACTTTCTATACAATCATTTACCATGATGTGAATTTCTAAATTCAGTAATATTTTCAGTGGTAGAAGGCATAGGGTCTCCCCATAAAATGATTTAGAGATCATTGAGAGAAAAAACAGAAAATGTGATTGTGTGTAATTGTATGGCTTTACCTATCATTACAGAATCAAGTACATTTTGGAGAGAACCTGG
Source organism: Orycteropus afer afer (assembly GCF_000298275.1). Classification (NCBI taxonomy): domain Eukaryota; kingdom Metazoa; phylum Chordata; class Mammalia; order Tubulidentata; family Orycteropodidae; genus Orycteropus; species Orycteropus afer. Next base: position 21,008,087 of record NW_006921609.1, read on the forward strand.
CGAAAATGATGTTAGAAAGATAAAACATGTGTACAGTTTTGCATGTGTTTGTGAGTTTAAAGTTTATCATGCAGGGATGGGAAGACAGTGATGAGTGGACTTGAGTAGTTTTAGTTCCCAGGAAGGAGAAGGAAGGGAATTAACATTCATTAATCACTTGCCATGTTCTTTTCCTTATGTTCCTTACCAAATAATGTCCATTTTATTTTCACAGAAATCCAAGAGCTAATATCTCTAATATACGCATGAGAATACTGAATCAGAGAGGTTAGCTGATTTATCTAAGGTCATGTAGCTAGCGAAAGTTTCTGCAACTTAACAAAGATGTCTTTGATTTACTATTCCTTTTTTCCCCACTATACAATTAATTTATCTGGAGGTGGTGTTCATGAGTATTTGAACTGATTGAACTTATTGCAAGTAAGACAAGTTAGAAGACCATTAACAATAATCCAGATGAGACATAATGAGGACTTGATCTAAGCAGGTTATAATGAAGGAAATAAAAATGCATGCATTGGCATGAAATGTGGTGAATGCCTTTTAATCTATATTGTGTGGCCACCTAGATTGTAAATCCCCCACAAAATTTATTGAAGAAATACTGTCATGAGAAACCGATTACTTCAATGCAAAAATAATCTTGTATAAAGTAGTTTAAAAATCAAGTTAAAAAAAAAATGTATGTACTTTCCAAAAATATGGAATAATTTTGCTTTCTTTTGGCTCATTCAATTATTTTATTCATTCTGAAAAATGCCCAACTTAATATTTTCTTCTTATATATGAAGCAGATACATTTCAGGAAAATTTTGGCACTTTTTCATAGGAAAATGTATATAAGTACAAAGATGTTATTTTATTTCATTTTTCAGTAAGCCATAAAATATTCATGGACTACAATATTTTATTTATTCTGATAATGTGAGGATGGTTTTCATGTTTATTATGAATGCTTATTATGAAATAAAAATATTTTCTTTCTTCTGCATATGTAGTATGTAGAAATATTTTAAGTGGGTACAATAAAACTAGCTGAAAGTGATTCAAATCAGACACACTACATGATACAGGCCAAACAGTTTCTTTTCTTAATTTAAAATTGTTTTCTCATAGAATAAGTAAAATTTTACCCTTGAAAGATTTTCTTTTTTTCATTTGTGGAAAGACCACAGAGGTCTCACAGGTCATTCACAGTTATGCAAAAACAACAACAAAACTACTCTTCAGAGATGAGATATCCTTTATTTTTCACTAGAAAACAAATTATTTGCTTGGATGGAAACCTTTTGTATAGCAATGTAATTGCTGATATCTGTGGGGTGTCTTGGAAAATGAGATACTCTGTCTCAAGGAGTTATAACTTATCCTTGTGCATAAAATCTAAATAAATAAATGAGAACAAATCTTGGAGTTCCTTGCAGAGCAGAGATAGATGAAGCACAGATGAGAAATCCAAACTAAAACTTTCAGAGATAACAACAGAACAAAATAAATTTATTTAACAATGGGATTAGACTGGTCTTTTTATTTTTTCCTGTTATGTACATTTTAAAGAATTTTTCTATAATTTTCATAAAGTATTTCTTTCTCCCTCATCCCCAAAAATAACAGATGATATGCATGTAAAACTAATACATGTTTAATATTTTAAATATTTAATATTCTTTAGGTATCTAATTTTGATTTTTTTAAGTAATTTAACAATATAAAGGTAAGAAAATTATTCACCACCTCATTTAACACGTCCTTATTGGGTCCTTTTTCTGAGTCAAGCACTGTTCTTGACAGTTTTGTCTAATAAAGCACAAATTAGTCAAACTCTGTCTTCTTTTAGAGTTATTCTCTAGTACAGGTAGAAAAATACGAACAAATGAACACATAATAGGACATTTTGTTACAAATTATACAGAAAAATTTAAGATTGTCTTAGACTACCTCTCTGAAAATGTGATATTTGAACAAATATTTTAAGGAGGTGAAGAAGCAGGCCGTGCAGATTTTGAGAAGAAATCTATCTAAGGTGGAGAAAATGCATGTGTGAAGGCCCGGTGGGCAAATGCATTTCCTGTGTTCATGGAACATCAAGGAAGTAAGCAAAGCTATAGTGAAAGCTATATTATAAATTTGCACTGATTTAGAAGGGAAAAGAATCCTTACATCCTTTAATATAGTCATTAAATTTAAAATATCAAATTAGTATTTACCCTGTGAAGGAGCCCTAGTGGAGCAATGATTGAGTGCTTGGCTGCTAAACAACCTGGGAGACAGTTGAGAGAAAAGTCCTGGCAATCTGCTCCTTAAGGATTGCAACCTGGGAAGCCCTCTGGGGCAGTTTTATTCTGTCATTTAGGTTCACTATGGGAGCTCTGGTAGCATAGTGGCTAAGGCACTTGACTGCTAACCAGAAGGCTGGCGGTTCAAACCCACCAGCCACTCCTCGGA
>NW_006921609.1:21011462-21013877 GCF_000298275.1 Orycteropus afer afer
GGTTCAAACCCACCAGCCACTCCTTGGAAGGAAGATGGGGCAATCTACTTCCGTAGTGATACTGCCTTTGAAACCCAAGGAGGGGTCACTATGAGTCAGGTCCGACTCCATGTCACGTAACAACAACAACAACGGAATAGATAAAGAATATGCCTCATGAATCAGTTGTGTCCTTAAAGATAAGCAGTGTTGGAAAGAGCTCAGGAGAAAGGCCAGTGGTTCAACTGTTCAGAAAACACAGTGGCATGAAGACATCTACAGATACATATACAGTGTGTAGTACAGAGAGAGCCAAGTCAACAAAATACAAAAATAAATTAAAAAAAAAAAAGAAAAGAAAATGTTCCCAGCATAGTCTTCTCCTAAAACAGAGATGACATATACAAAAAATTAATTTTCCTGCTGACAATGCCATTGCCTCAGCCCCCAACCATTGCCAGAATCACTTAAATTTACGTCAATAAATCCTGTAGGTAAATATGAGAGACATAGTCTCTGTTTTTAGCATCTTCATTTGTGATCTATTCTTAATCCAGCTTTAAAAGTAGGTTATATCTTGAGACTTCATACTCACTTTCCCCGAGTAATCCCAATAATAAGGATGAAAACAATGACACTGATACTCAGATTCTCTGAATATTAGATCCATTTTTCCAACTGTGTGAATGACATTGAACTCATCATTTCCCTTATGAAATCTGAATTTCCTCCTGCATTGCCTGTCTCAGTCAATGGTGACTTCATTTACTCAGTTATTCAAAGCTTTTCTTCATTCTTGATTTAGTTTTCTTTCTCTTCTATATATTTAGGTTCTCTCTAAGTGAAGAAGAAATCTCTACACTCTATCTACTTCTTTCTATCCCCATTATCATCAACATAGTTCAGGACATCATGGTGTCTTATGTGATTTACTGCCACAGCTTTCCAATTGTCCAATTGCCACTGTTTAGCTCCTTGCAAAAAAAGCCTCTTCCAAATACAAATCTGTTCATGGTTACTTGCCTAAATAAAATTATTTCATGACTCCAATTGTTTTTAATATAGTACCCAAAGTTATTATAATAAATTTAAAAACCCTTGTGAACTTTCTCTTATTTATCTCTCTACTTTTACTTCTTTCCACATCACTTCATGAAAAACTTGCTAGAAAAACTGAACTTACTTTTTATTTTATTTATTGAACAAGTTGTTGTTCTCTCTCATCTCTAGACCTCTACACCTATGCTATTTTCCGACTGAAAAGTATTTTTCCTCTTCCTTGTCCTGTCCCCATTCCTAACCTTTCCTTACTTGTTATTAGGTGCTATCTAATTATCTCTGTCTCATGACAACCTAATGTACAGCAGAATGAGACATGTCCTGGTCCTGTACCATTTTTATGATCTTTGTGTATTTGAAACCACTGTTGAGGCTATCATGACAATCCATCTTATTGAAAGTTTTTGTTGTTTTCAGTGACCCTCTACTTCATCAAACTTTTCTAGTTTTATGCTTTCCTGATGTTTTGTTCAAAGTAAGCTAGTCAAAATCTTAGCATTCTCACTTCAAACATCCCTAATTGGTATTTTTGGCATCACAATCTGGGAAACATTCTTTTAAAAAAAATGTGTGTTGAATTTGCATTCTTTAGGCACTCAAACATTACATTTCTTCCATCCAAGTATATACCAAACTGTATTGTACTGCCTGTTGATGTTCCTTGTAGATTGTAATCTTCGTGAAAGTACTAATTTATTGCTTTTGACTGGTAAAATAGATGTATATTGTAGATGTGCTATAAACAATTTTGAACGAATGATTCAACACATGCACTAAAATATTAATTGACACTATCTTTGCATGGTATGATTAGATATTACCTTGGTCATATTATCAGGAAGGACCTGTCACTGGAGAAGGATATCAAGTTTGGTAAAGTAGAGGGTCAGGGAAAAAACAGGAATACCCTCAACAAAATGGATTGACACAGTGACTGCAAAATGGACTCAAGCATATCAATGATTGTGAGGATGGTGAAGGACAAGGCAATGTTTTGTTCTGTTGTACATAGGGTTCCTATAAGTTGGATTTGACTCCACCACATTTAGCAACAACTATTGTTGTTGTTAAGTGCCATTGAGTAGTTTCTGACCCATAGTGACCACATGCACAGCAGAACGAAACACTACCTGATCCTGCACCAGCCCCACAATCCCTGCTATACTTGAGCCCATCATTGCAGCCACCATGTCAATCCATCTCGTTGAAGGCTTCCCCTCTTTTGTTGACACTCCACCCTACCAAGCATGACATCCTTCTCCAGGGAATGGTCCCTTCTTACAACATGACCAAAACAGGTCAGATGAAGTCTGGCCATTATTGCTTCCAAGGAGCATTCCGGCTGCACTTCTTCTAGGACACATTTGTTTATTCTTC
>NW_006921609.1:21016957-21020866 GCF_000298275.1 Orycteropus afer afer
CACTTGACTGCTAACCAGAAGGTTGGCGGTTCAAGTCCACCAGCCACTCCTCAGAAGGAAGATGGGGCAATCTACTTCCATAGTGATATTGCCTCGGAATCCCAAGGAGGGATCACTATGAGTCGGGTCGACTGCACAGCACAGAACAACAACAACAAAGTGTGTGTGTGTGTATGTAAACTGGTTGCGTGATCTACTTCTGTAGTGATACCACCTCAGAAACTCCAAGGAGAGGTCCCTATGGGTTGGATCAGACTTGACTGCAGTGAGGTTTTTTTTAATTATATTTTAAAAACATTGTTTGCTTTATTAACTTTCAGTCTATTAAAAAAAAATCTTTTATTATATTCCTTGCAGTGAATGTTAGAAAGCTTTTGGAAGGAGGGAACAGCTCACTGCACATCTGAGGGCTCATGTGGGTGAGAAGCCATATGGATGCAGTGAATGTGAGACAACTTTCTGCAGAAAAACATACCTCATTATACATAGGAGAATGCACACAACTGAGAGACCCTATGAATGCAGTTTCTGTGAGAGAGCCTTTTTTGGGAAGTCACAGCTCATTGTACATCAGAAAATTCACTCAACAGCACAGCCATATGACTGCAATGAATGTGAAAAAGCCAATCCTCGGAAGGCATCACTCCAGATACATCAGAAAACTTATTCAGGAAAGAAACCTTTTAAATGCAGTGAATGTGGAAAAGCCTTCACTCAGAAATCATCCCTCAGTGAACATCAGAGAGTTCATGCAGGTGAGAAACTCTAGAAATGCTCTGAATGTGGGAAATCCTTCTGATGGGATTTGGGGCTTCATATACATGGGGAAACTCACAAGTGGGAAATCAGAATGACAAAGTGAAAGTTAGAAGCACACTCACAGAAGTTGATTCTCAGGAGACTTCAGCTGGTCCTACAGACAATATGTAAGCAGGATGTCCTAAAATCACACTTAAATCAGATAAGTTATATATTTTGAATGAGTGTAAAAGCATTCAAATGTAAGTCATACACACCTTTGTAGGTAAGAGAATAATTGATCAGATTATTGTAGTGGCAACATTATGAAGTGGCAACATTATGAAGATTTAATTAAGAAAATTCATGCTGAGAACACCTTAAAAATTAATGAATTGTAAAAACATTTTCCTATAAAAATTGTGTTAGAAAGTCACATTGTAGGTTTAAAGCTATGTTTTTATAAAGAGTAAAAAAAAATCTCAATTATAAGTGGTAGATTTTTTCATGGCAGTGTATAAAATTGTTCTAGTGCCTAAGGCACTTGATTGCTAACCAGAAAGCTGGCAGTTCAAACCCACCAGGCACTCCTGGGAAGGAAGGTTGGGCAATCTGCTTCCATAGTGATACTGCCTCAGCAACCCAAGGAGGGGTTGCTATGAGTTGGGGCCGACTTGATGGCACATAACAACAACAACAACAACAACAAATAAAGTAATTGTCAGGAAGACAGCAAAACATATTCTGACAGTTCAGGTATATTTTATTGCAGTTTCCTGAAAATAGCGTATTTTAAATTTTGGTATTTTTTAATGCAACTTATTATACATATATTTGATAGTCTATTAAGTAACACTCACTGATATTATCTGTATTAAATGCCAATATCATCATGCTCTCTTTATTTCTTAGTAATATAACTAAAGTAATATTGCTTATAACAAATGAAAGGATACATTTTCACTCCAAATAACTTTTAACTTCTTACTCAGAAGTCTACATAAGTGGGTCTGGCAGTTGCTACAAGGCTGCCTCTTGAGAGAACCCTTAAGAGGTCTCATAATATCTATTATATTTGAGCAGTTCAGTATTTGTCCTCCACCTAATGATATGTTTTATTTTGAGAAACCCCTCTCTGCTGTGTGAATCCTTATGTCATGGTGTCTTTCATGTTGTCTCTTCCAGTAGCCAAAGGTGAACATAATTCTCACTGTTGGCTACTGGCAACCTCTTTTCCTGGATTTTGAGACAATACTTCAATCTTGCATGAACCAGAGGAGAAATATGAGAAATCATTTATTTTACTACAGAATTCTACTGAGATTGTTATCATTCCTGATAATTGATTCCCATGGCAACTTTGGGTACTGTCTCTGGCCTTCTGGCCTCTGTGTGCTTCCATATATCTTTTAAATAAACAATTTTTTGCTTAAGAAGAAGAAGAAAAATATATATATATATTTTAATTTCATATGGAAGGGAGACATTTTGCATGTGTTGGTGTGTATGGGGAAATAGCATATTATAGTATTCTTTCAATGATTGACACTTTGAATCCTGTTTAAAATATAAATAAATTTAAATTTGTTTTAAATGAATTCTGCTTTGGGATATCATAATTGAAATATGTCCCATCAATTTAGTAGTCCAGCAAATTCTTAATTTTCCATTTCTTCCTCTGCAAAACCTCCATCTAATAAAGATACGTGCATTAACAACAGTTGTTCTAAAATTTTATATTTCTTAGGCTATTAATATTTTTTTAGGATTATATTATTGTAAAATTTGTTTTAATTTTGAATCTATTGGAGTTATCTAACAATGCATTTAATGTTGTTGCTCAATAAATCCTTGATAATGAAATAAACTGCCAATAAAATATTACTATCTGACAAGTACACCATTAATCAAATAATAAAATAAATTTATGTGGAAACATCAACCATACGCTCAATGTACTTTATCCCTGATCTAGTGTAGTGCTTAAGAACTTTGACAGTAGCTGTGTTCCATGTTAAATTAGTCTCTCTGTCAATCTGTTTACTTATCTATAAAATGAATGTCATGAAAATTCCTCATCTTATTATATTTATTGTGAGAATTAAATAAACTGATATTTTTAAAACATTTAATGTACACAAAGAACATAAAATACACTCAATAAATGTCATTTCAAAATGATTAGAGGCATCTTGCCTATCATTTCCCAATTGGAGTATGTCTTTTTTTTTTTTTTTTTCCTATTGTATGGAATTATTTTATTATGTAATGCAATCGCATTACCTTTTCTGTCATGTCTGGGGGAGATAATGTTCCTGTGATGTATTATTTGAACTTTCTCAGGCCTTAGAAACAAACACCCATCATTACTAATGCACGAATAAACTCTTACTAGCCCTGTTTTTAAGTTTTCAATTAGTACTATTTTAAATCATTTTGTGTGGAAAATAGCCAGGATCTTCCCATTGGAGTTCTGCTTGCAGAGGTGATTATTAATGGCATTAACTCTTTCAGTACACTAGGGTGACATTAGCAAAAATACCTCTTTAGTGAACTAATCAGTATCCTAGACTCAGAGCACTAATGTGTCTTCCAACATGTCTGATTTTACTTGCGGGAACAATTCATTGAGAATAAATGTGCCACCTAATGAAGATGTGGGGTTAATATACTTACACAATTAAAGTAATCCACTTTCCCAAAATAAGTGGAATCACAGTGACTGTAGTCAGAGTTGAAAGGGCATTGTTATGATTTATTTCAACATTTACTGAAGGCCAGCAGTGCAACAGGAAAGCTGGGGAGACACAATTGTACAGCCATACCAGTAATTATGTAGGTTAAACTACTTTTGCTACATATATGCCAAAACTCAATTTGTAAGCATGGATAACTTCATTTTACTTACTTCAACTCAAAGTCATAGAGGACATCATGCACATGCAATAAAAAGCTTTAAAGAAGTTCAATTGTTTGCTAGCTATCTATGACAAGCTTCAAAAACTTGAAAAGAAAGACTGCTGACAAAGCAGGGAATATGGGTACACTTCTTTTTGAACAATAACCCACAAATGAAAGAAGAAACTAAAAATTCAACCAGAAATAAGCCCCTGATTGTTCTCCTGTCAGTCTGTCACCTACATGAAACAGCTGCTAAAGCGAAGACAGATA
>NW_006921609.1:21021621-21023774 GCF_000298275.1 Orycteropus afer afer
AGAGCTCCCTTCAAGTTCTTTAGACAGATCTAAATACACCCATAACTATTCATTACTAACTATGTGGATACTTATATATAGCTCCTACTATACTGTAACTTAAAGACTATTATTTCCTACCATTATTATATCTCACATAAAAAAACAACAATAGCAAAAACAGTTGTTGTTCAGTTGATTCAGACTAATTCTGACTCCACGCATAGCAAAGTAGAACTATTCTACATAGGCTTGTGGTTAAGTACTTATCGAGTCATTTTGGACTCATAGCCATCCTATGCACAACAGAACAAAAGAGTTGCCACGTTTGAGTCCATTGTTGCCACCACGGCATCAATCCATCCCATTGTGGGTCTTCCTCTTTTTCACTGATGCTCTATTTTACAAAGCACAATGTCCTTTTCCAGGCACTGATCCTTCCTGATAACATGTCCAAAATACTTGAGATGAAGTCTTCCCATCCTTGCATCTCAGGATGGACTTCTAAGTTGTACTTCTGGTTGTATTGCTTCCCAAACAAATTAGTTAATTTTTCTGACAGTCCATGTTACAATCAATATTCATTACCAATACCATAGTTCAAATTAATCGATTCTTCTTCAGCCTTCCTTATTCATTGTCCAATTTTTATATACATTTAAGGAGATTGAAAATGTCATGTCTTGGGTCAGTCTCACCTTAGTCCTCAAGGTAACATTTTTATTTTTAACACTTTCAAAAGATCTTTTGCAAAAGATACAGCTAGTGCAATATGCCATTTGGTTTAATGACTGCTACTTCCATGGGTGTTGATTGTGGATCCAAGTAAAATGAAATTGGTGAAAATTTCAACTTTTCTTTATTTTTCATGATGTTGCTGTTTGGTCCAGCTGTGAGCACTTTTTCTCTTTATGTTAAAAGTTAATTCATTTAATCTTTATGTTAAAATTTAATCCATAAATTGTGATGAAATCCTGTTCACTTGCAGGAAGCAAAACGTATCACCTGAATACCACAAGTTATTAATGAGTCTTCCATCAGTCCTGATGTAGTGTTCTTCTTCATACAGTCCAGCTTCTAAGATTATTTGCTCTACATATAGACTGAATAAGTATGGTGAAAGATATGTTCCTGATACATACTTTTCATGAATTTAAATTATGCAGTATCCCTTTGTTCTGATCAAATGAATGCCTTTATATTCAGTTTCTCCATGAACACAATGAAATATTATGGAATTCCCATTGTTTGCAATTCCATCCATAATTTTTTATGATCCACACAGTTGAATGCCTTTGCATGGTAAAAGAAACACAAGAAATTATTTGTCTTGTTGCCTCTGCTTTCAGCCAAAATGCATGTGACTTCAGCAATTAAATTTGTTGCCCCACATCCTACTTGGATCTGGTTTGAATTTCTCACAGTTACCTGTCAATGTACTGCTGTAACTGTTTTTTTTTTTTTTTTTCTTCATTGTTGTTGTTATTATTTGCTACTGAGTGGGACCCGACTCATATCGACCCCTCCTTGGGTTTCTGAGGGAGTATCACTACGGAGGTAGATTGCCCAACCTTCTTTCAGAGGAGTGGCTGGTGGGTTTGAACTATCAGTTTTCTGCTTAGCAGTCTTCAGTACAACTTTACTGTGTTCACACACAGTAATGATATTTTTTGATAATTTCTGCATTGTGTTGGATCATCTTTCTCTGGAAAGAGCACAAATATGTATCTCTTCCAGTGGGTTGGCCAGGTAACTGTCTTCCAAATTTCTTGGCATGTTATGTGTGAGCATGTCATCTAGCATTGCATTCATTTAATAAAACATCTCAACTGGTATTCCATCAATTCTTAGAGCCTTGTTCTTCAATAATTTTTTTTTTTTACAGGTTGGACTTCTTCCTTCATTACCATCGGTTTTGGATCACATACTATCTCCTGAAATGGTTGAATATTGACTAAATTTTTTGATACAGTGACTTTGTATATTCCTTCCATTTTCTTTTTTTTTTTTTTATTAGGATTTGGGTGAAGATTTACAGAGTAAATTCACTTTTCATACAGCAGTTAACATATATTTTGTCTCATGTTATTGACAAAAATTTACAATGCAGCAGTTCCCCTCCCACTTCCTCCCCATAGTTACCTCCTCCCAGTGTCCATCCCTTCATACTCTTC
>NW_006921609.1:21035446-21045286 GCF_000298275.1 Orycteropus afer afer
TATTTTCATGCAAATTCTTCTGCTAGTTGGGGTTTAGTCCAATTCTGCATCCTTTCCTTCAAGGCTCAGGGGTCCAAGATTATCTTCTGTGTCTGTATTAATTGGTTCCCTTTTCTTTGTTGAAGAGGGTCTGTGCAATCCTTCTGCCTAGTCCACCATCTTGCCGGAACCCCCCCTTCCATTTTCTTTTGATGCTTCCCCCCATCATTCAGTATTTTGCATATAGAATACTTCAATATTGCGACTCAAGGCTTTAATTTTTTCTTCAGTTCTTTCAACTTGGTGAATGACATGTGCCTTCTTCCCTTTTGATTTTCTAACTCCATGTCTTTGCACATTTGATTATATTCTTTACTTTGTCATATCAAGCTGCATTTTGAAATCTGTTCAGCTCTTTTACATCATCATTTCTTCTGTTCACTTTAGACAGTCTACATTCAAGAGCAAGTTTCAGAGTATCTTCTGACATCCTTTTTGGTCTATTCTTTCTTTTCTGTGTTTTAACAATTTTTTTTTTTGCTTTCTTAATGTATAGTGCCCATGATATTACCACCCCTGCTCTCTTTCACCAATACTCTGGAGTTTTTTTAATCTCAAATTTACCCATTTCTGGTCATATTATCTCACCTATTGAGAAAGCAGTCTGTTTTTAGGTAAAGGTTTCTAGGATTACTTTTATTTTCCAATGAATTATGCAACTAAGCTTCAAAATGTGAAACAAATTTAATTTTAAATGGCATTGCATTGATGCTAATTATGAAATTGGTGAATGGGTCTACTTATTTGTTTTCTAAACCAATTGGAGGGTATGCAAGTTTTTATTTCACATATCCCAATTATATTAGCTGTGTTTATAGGAGATACCTAAAAAAATATTTCTGAATATAAGTTTTAAAAGATACACCTTTAGTCATGTGCATGAGATTATTTTAAAAGGCAATTTACCAGAAAACACCTTTTTAAAAATTTACAATTTTCACTGAGAAGCTATGATATGTCTGGTTGAATGCTAGGCACAGGCATGCATGGGTGATAACAAATAAAATGCATTGTCAACGACCCTGCAGTAATCAAGAGATATTCAGTAGAGGGTTTTGAAAGTCAAGATATTTTAAGCATCTTAGAATTTGTCTAGAAAAAAAGCATAGTTATTGAGTTGAATTATGACATTATAACAGCTGGTTTTTAAGAAAATTTGTCAAGTTATCATCTGATTAACAGCGTGCGGAATAAATTGGAAAGTGAAGAAACATAAAATGAAGATCAGTGAAAAGTACACAGCAGTAATACAAATGACAGATTAAAATCCTAGGGAATGATGGTGGCAGTAATGTAGACGAAATTGAAAAAATATGGAAAACATAAATGTATACTTGAAGCAAATTTAATTATATAATAGATAGGTTTTAAGCCTAGTATACATCAGACAGAGAGGAAAATGAGAGAATATAAACATGATAAGGGAAAGCATCTGCCTTTAGAAGCTCTCAGTAGGGGAAAGATTTGGGCAAATAACTCACAACAGCAATAGAAATACATGTTATTTTATACCCTGAATCATGTGTTATAAGTGTCTCATGTTACTGTAAGTGTATGCACAAAAGTGATGGACCCAATACTTGTCTGACCTTTAATTGAGCTTGGAATATTTGTTCTGAATTTATTCATACAACAAGCATTTATGGATGGTATTTGGATATTGTTAAACATGGGCGGTACAAGAGTCAACTAGAAATACATATTCTCAACCTAGGTAGAACTAAAATTTTGGTGACAGGAACAGAAAGATAAACAAACAAACAAACAAACAAATAAACAAATAAAATATAATAAAATGTGGTAAGCACTAGAATGGAAGAGGTAATATGTTACATATTTTTACCTTTGATACACTAGTAATATCAATGTTTTGTTCCTTAAAAAAAAACAAAACACAAAACCACTTTTCCAGGAGTTGTAACCTGGTTTTGTTAGTTTTTTTTCTTTACTTCACTCTTGTCCTTCATTAATCTCTGTTACTACATTTATTATTCTACTTTCACTAAGTTTACTCTATTATTTTTTAACGTAATGATTGCTGTGGATTGAATTGTGCCAACTTCCTTCAAATAGGTAAAATATGTATTGAAGTCGTAGACTTATGGATGATTTTTTTTTTTTTTTTTTTTTGTGTGCGTGGGGCTTGTTTGTTGCTTTTATGTGTGAATACAAAAGAAATAGTTAATCCATGTATTATATGTCAAAACCATGTTCCAAGATGCAGTTTTATGCAAAACAATATTTGAAAGATGGATATTTTCTTATAAGGATAAATGTAACATTATAGGAAATTTTTTATATCCTGGGCCAAAAAGTAAAACTCAATTTGCTTTTTGAATGAAAAATGAATTCAAAATTAGTAGGAAAACCTCTCTGTGTGTGTGTGTGTGTGTGTGTGTATGGAATATAATGAACACAATTTAGAATTAAGAAAGATGAAAACAATGTATAGTAAAATTTCTGGGATGTAGATAAAACAGTATATTAAAGGGAAATTTATAATCTCTACGAAGAAGGAAGATTGAAACTTAAATGAGTAAATTGTTTAACTTTTGTCTTACTTATCTAATAAGTTTGTTACAGAAATACCACAAGCATGTGACTTTATCAACAGGAATTAATTTATCACAATTTTGGAGGCTAAAAGTTCAATTTAAGGTCTCAGTTATGTTGATTCATTCTGTAGACCTCTCTCCTACTTTCTGATGTCTGCTGTCAATCCTTGGCATTCCTTGGCTTTACTTGGTATTCTTTGATGTCTATCTTCCCCCTGTGCATGTCTCTGAGTTTTATTCTGCTCTTTTCACCCTGACTCCCCTGGCCACTGTACATCACCAAAACCAAACCTATCTCAGTGCTATTGAGTAGGTTCTGATTCATCACAACCTCCATTGGGTTTCCAAGGTGGTAAGTGTTTATTGGAAGTTGATTGCCCAGTCTTCCTTTCATAGAGGGGCTGATGGGTTTGAACTGCCAATCTTCTCGATAGCAGTCAAATGCCTTAGGCACTACACTGCCAGAGCTCCTTTGTCTTAATTCTCTAGTGCTACTATAACAGAATAGGTGTGCCTATTTGCAACAAAGAAGTGCTCTAACCAATGGTTACAGTTGGGTACAGTAACATATGTTACCTCTGAGGCACCTGGAAATTTATTAAAGCCCCTGTAACTCCCTTCTTTGTCAAGGAAGGAATATGACATGTCCCTGAAACCACATGGTATGCAAATGGGTCAGCATGGAGTAATCCTCCATGGTACATGGTTGTAGCCATACAACCACAAACGGACAGCATTTGGATGGATCAAGGTGAAGGGAAAAGCAGTCAGTGGGCAGAACTATGAGCAGCATGGATGGTTCTAATGTATAAATCTAGCCCAAGTATTAATGTTTGCACTAGCATCTGTGCAGTTTTTAAAGGACTCTCCTTGTAGATCTTACAATAGGAAAAACAATACAGTATGATAGCTGCTCATCCCTTGTAGGGTGTAAATATATGGCAAGAACTCCTAGATTGAATTAGGGTATGGATATTGTGGTATATCAAATGCCAGCCCACTCAGCTGTCACTCCATCAGAGGATACACAAGCAGATGCCCTAGTCATAATAGAAGCAGTGAGAGACCTCCCTGTAGACAATATAATGGTCTGGTTACACCAGAAAATGAGCCGTAAAGGACAAATAACTCTATTGGCCATATCCAAAGCCTTGGGTGTGCTCTTGTCCTATAGAGGCACAGTTTAAGCTTGCAATGACTATACCAGTTGTTTCTTAGCATGTCCCTGAAAGTGTCCCCATCATCCTGGATGCATACCATGAGCAACTGAATGTGCCAGATGATAGCAACTGGATTACATAAGACCTATGCCTATGTCTGAAGGCTGTAAGTATGTGCTGACCTGTGTGGACACTATGACAGGATTTCTCCAAGCCAATCTTACCAAGAGAAGAACTCAAAGGGCCAATATTTGTGGTTGCAGGCACCTCTGTGGTGTCTATGGTACTCCTACAGACATAGACAGAGATCAAGAAACCTACTTCACTGGACAAGATAGACAGGACTAGG
Organism: Orycteropus afer afer; assembly: GCF_000298275.1. Lineage (NCBI taxonomy): Eukaryota > Metazoa > Chordata > Mammalia > Tubulidentata > Orycteropodidae > Orycteropus > Orycteropus afer. Next base: position 21,039,550 of record NW_006921609.1, read on the forward strand.
GAGACCAGATGGCATACACTGGCACTTCCATTTGCCATATAATGCCACTGCTGCTGGCCTGGTAGAAAGAATGAATGGCTTATTAAATAAGCTGTTGAAGCAACAAAATTAATTACTCACAAGATATACTAAGAGGCTTCCAGATGATATTTGGGCCTTAAATGAATTTAAATGCCAAAACCACCCAAGTGCATATACACTATTGACTTGGGAAACAGATACCACCCTATGTATCCAGGTACATGCACCCTCTGAAGATATAGAGCTACCCCAAACAGGAAGAGTGGGTAATTTGCTTTTGCTCTTGTCATAAGACTTGGCTATAGGTGACACTACAGGTACCCTACCCTGCACTTGGCAAACAAGGCCCCATAGATTTGCCTTTCCTGCACCATAGGGCTTAGGCCTAGAGTAAAACTTAGAGGATACATCCTTTTTGTACCCAAGGCCACACAAAAAAAATTCATGTACATAATCTGGGTCCTCCTACGACCAAAGGAATCTTATTGATATCTCTTTGCATATTGTAATTCCCCTCTTGCTCTACTCTGACCTCCTCTCCAAAAGTGAATCTATAGGACAGCGAGTATGGTATTGCAAACCAGGTATGGCTTCTCATGCTGGAACAGTCATGAGTCAAGACTCTCAGGTATCATGCCTTTTGTTGTAGAAAAAACCTACTTGTCTTAGAGCCTACTAAACATAGGTGTTTCCATCCATAGGTGAGTGAACCTCAACCTGTTTGTTGGGCCAAAACTGTAGTCAAGCTCCATAACCACAGCAATTGCTGGGTCAGGAGAGAACTGCCATTGTTCTCCTTGACTGAATTCCTGTGGCAGATTGACCCAGTTAACATGGCTTTAATCTCTTCCTACCTCTTGGAATTATACACTTTTATCCTTTCTTGGTTAAGTGTTATTTTGTGTGATATGTTGCTATTGCTTGTATTATATTTGTGTATAGCTACAATGCACTTCTGCAGCCCTAGCTCAAGGTGTACTGCAGAAGACTGGTACAATAAGATTGTAAAGGTCATCTGGGGGTCTGTAGAGGTGTATTGTAAGGTAAATAAACACTGTACATACCTAAAGATGGCAACAGTCCTGATAAAATCACTACAGGGCCTTCTGAGACTGTCTTATTTTGACCATTGTTTTTGCAGGGGTGCTGAGTTGTAAGCCACGCCTTGAAACACCCCTAAGAGATTTATAAGGACATTGGATCAAAGCTCTACTTCTTAGCATGAGAGTGTGCAGGAATGGGAGTCAAAGGTCATGTGAGTCCTGTCAAAGGCCTCTTTTGTGTACCTCAATATAAATATCGCCTGTAGGTTTAAGGTGGTGATTAAAAAAAAAAAAAAAATCCCTCTTTTCTATTCATCCTGCCTGTCACCCCTGGGCTCCCTGTAAATAATTCCCAATAAATGCATGTTGCAGACTATAGCTCCATATCATTTCTTCAGTCTCTTGGCCCTTAGTGCAAATACTGCTCTGAACTCACTGGGAATTTTCCTGAACAATGACAAAACATTGACATTATTTGTATGGCAAGGGCAAAAATATGTAATATTAGGTATGAAATGAGCAAGATAATTTCAGATAAAGATTGTAAGATTATAAATAAATATTATTATATGCCTATGGATTTAAAAATATAAAAACCTTGATCAACTTTAATAAAAAAATACAGATTCCAAGATTATGGAAAGAAAATATATGAATAGATTTATAATTATTATATAAATTGTATCAACTGTAAAAAAATCAGCTTTTGTCTTTGTAAATAAATAAATAATCAATTATTCTCAGACTATTTTGTGTAATAATTTCCTCAAATGTTCCAGAAAGAAATATTTTCTGTTATACAATATTTTCCAAAGAATAGAAAAAAATGGTAAACATACACAGCTCCTTTTGTGAAGATGGCAGTATGTGAAGGATCCCTCGTAGCACAGTGTTGTCCTCAGTAGCTAACCAAAAGATAGATGGTTAGAACCCACCAGCCACTCTGAGGGAAAAAGATGCAACAGTCTGCTTCTGTAAAAAATTACAGACTTAGAAACCCTATAGAGAAGTTCTACTTTGTTCTATAAGGTCACCATAAGTAGACATTTGACTCAGTGACAATGGGTTTAGGAGTATGTAAGTGACAAAAAACTCAATTTGGCTTCTGTCTTTTGTTCCTGAAAATAACCCTTGCAATTCCCCAACAATCAAGGTGTCTGGTTTTCTAAAATAGTCAGCACTTAAACATATGCAAATGGGTTGTGAGCCTCTAATTTGTCATTTGTAACCTCAGAAAGGGAGGAAAGCATGATGCAACCAATTATGCATATTTATTTTGTCATTCATAAGCATTGAGATGCCAAAGATAAGGTACCCTGGATCTTGGGGCTTTCTAATTTAGTGCGTGATGATTGGTGACAATATCCATATATGGGAGAGAGAGGAACATTCTGAGATACAGTGGAAGTCTCATATCAGAACTCACCCCAGAACTTGCCTGATGCCTCACTTTGATTATATCCTTCCTGATAATAATATATGGGAAACTGTAAGTATAGGACATAGTCTTTCTGAATTTTGTGAACCATTATTGAGAATTAGTGAACCCACAAAGGAGCAATGAGACTCTGATTTAGCTCAGGGTGATTAATTCAGAGAAGGGTTGTGCAGGCAATCTGGTCGATGACGAAGAATACAGTGCTCGTACTAAGGGTTAGATAGAAGGAGGGTGGATGGCTGATCTAAAGTGCATGGAGTTATGCAGACTTCTGAATCTGCAGCTGGTACTCAATGCCTAGCCTTGGATGGCCAAGGATACTTTACCTGTCTCAAAGTTGCTGGTGAGGAAGTCTTATATAACTCTGGGTGGTTAGAATCAGAGAGGAAGTGCCACAAACATGGATGAGGATCATGAAGAAGATGAAAGATGAAGCCTAGAACTATTTCTAGCTGGGAATCAGATTTAAGTTAATTCTTACCATTGCAGTCAGTGACAAATGTGGCATTTTCCCACCTCATAACTTTTACAGTGCAAGTGGCCGTGCAGAGCAGAATTACTGGGTCATACTGTTGTGCTCTACCTTGCCACAAGTCAAAATCAACTTGACAGCAATGGATTTGATTTTTTTTTTTTTTGGTATAATATATACTACCAAATCGATATCCAAAGTTCTTTTACCAATTTAGATTTTCACACTAGCATATGAGAGTACATATTGCTTTGTATTGTCAATATCCTCATCAATTTTCTTTTAGTTCTTTGCTGTGTTTTATTATTGTCTATCATGATTGCAATGTTCTAATTAATACAACTTCATAAAATATTTACTGTTATTGTTAAGTGCTTTCAAGTCAATTTTGACTCATAGTGACTACATGAAACATAGCAAAATTACTACATAGGGTTTCCTAGGCAGATCATCAAGTCTTTTCCTGTAGAGCTGCTAGGTGGGTTCTAACAGCAAATCATAATAGGGAAAAATAATTGCTTTAAATAAAAGACAAATTCATTGTTAACAGGAAGGCAAGTAATGACTAAGGGTTAAATAATGAACAAAATGTCTGTCTATAACCCCTTGTTAAAACCAATTTTTTTGAGTACTTTAGACTCATGGAGACCACATGTCAGAGTAGAACAATATTCCATAAAGTTTTCAAAGAAGACCACCAGGCCTTCTTTCTGAGGCCCCTCTGAGTAGACTCTAACCTCTAATCTTTTGGTTACCAGCCAATCTTGTTAACTGTATGTACCACATACCAAACCAAATTCACTGGCTTCAAGTAGCATCTGACTCATAGTGACTCCTTGTGTTACTGAGGTGGTGCCTCTATGGAAGTGGATTGCCCAATCTTCCTTCTGAGAAATGGCTGGTGGGTATAGACTTCTAGTTTCTCATAAATTAGTTCATAATTCATATGTTGACGTGAAAAATAGAGGATACACATATAAAAACACACAAAAGTATAGTTGCCATGAGGAAACAAGTAGAAGACATTTTAACTCCTTGCCAAGCTGCACTTGCTAAGCACTACAAAATCTTTTATTTCTCTAGGATTTAACTCCACCATACTTCCAGCCTCACCTACAAGTCATATCTAGTTGTGTGTAATCTTTTCAATACTCATGAATAAATGTCTATACTAGGTATAGAATAAATTGATAATAAATTTTCTTTTTAATTTTGGAGTAATTTCTTGTATGTCTATAGAACCATAGTGCATTTCTCATTGAGCATACTTGGCACTAAGTCACCTTGGTATGTGTGGTGTGAAATATTCAGTATGTGTTTTGGTTACCTAGTGCCATTATGACAGGAATATACCACAAATGGGATGGCTTGAACAAACAGGAATTTATTCTTGTACAGTTTTGGAGCCTAGAAGTCTAAGTTCAAAGTGCCAGGCTTTAGGGGCTGGGTAAAAGCCTTGATCTTGGGCTTCAGTTCTGCCTCTTGCTCCTAACCCACTGAAGCTGGAGGCTATTATTTACTCAGGCAGCTCTTGGCTGTTGAGGCTGACAAACTCAAGGTTGACAAGTAACAAGGCACAGTCCCAATATTATCAAACCACATGGCAGGCCGTTGATTCAAGTGCACTGAAAGTCCCAAGATCAGCAGAGTGTGGTAGGCTGCTGAATGAAAACAAAACTATATGCAGGATCCAAGCATGCCAAACAGCTAAAAAAGACCTTTCCCACAGCTTCTCCTTATATACAGGAAGCAGACCACATTCTTAAGATAGTTGTTACTCAACTGCTTATAGTATATTCCACCACAGAGTTGATTGCCAGTCTCATTGTGGGGAATACTACATCCAGTTGCCCTGTCACTCAAAACCAGGCCCAGTCAATTTGGCATATAACCTTAACTATCATGATTTCACTCCTTGTCAACTTGACACCTGTACAGATCTCCTTCACTGGATGGCTATGGTCCACTAGTTCTTCTGAGTGGTGACCTCACCCCCTTGGCCTGGCAGGCCCCATTCCTCTCCCTCTTGGGCATGGCAGACCTGCCCCCTCCCTCTTGGGCAGCAGCTGTAACTCCATCCCACAGGCCCGCATGAATTAATAGCCCCACATTCCAGAACCAAGCTGGTGAAAGTCTGACTCTTTGAAACCAAGAGGGTCACTATGGTTCTATTCTCCGAGACCATGGTCCTACCCTTTGAGGCTGAGGCAGCTCTGCTTCTCATTTCCTTGGTGTCTCCACTTCCATCAGTCAATAGTGAAGGCAACCCACTTTTCCAGGAATCTTCCTGCCCAAAAAGCACTCAGCTTTTTTGCTCTGTGGATTGGCCAACCTGCTTCACCATTTCATGCTGGGTCTCTTCTGCCAATTAATACCTGAAGGTCACCCTCTCAGTCAGGAAGCCACCAACCTAATGGCATTTAGCTTTCTCCTCCGTGGGCTGGTGAGGCTGTTGCAGTCTCCTGCCAGTTTCTTGGCTCTGCTGCTGCTGTCTCTCAAGCTGGTCTCTCTGCCAGGGTCTCACATGCCAGTCTCTCCACCAGGTTCTCACATCAAGGATGCATTTCTCTCCTCAAGTCCAGAAAAAGTCCCATGTCCCTGGATCAAACATCAGACTGGAGGCTATTCCCAACTCTTGCAGCCACAGGGGCTGATGAGCTCAAGGTTGGCAGGCAGTATACTAGCTGTTGACTCCTGCAAATGACAAATCCAAGATCACCAGGCAGAATGGTGTATTGTTCACTCATGTCCATATATATATAT
>NW_006921609.1:21047326-21049239 GCF_000298275.1 Orycteropus afer afer
AAAAAAAAAAAAAGCAGGGGTTTCTAGCATTGCTTATTTTAATCTCAGTCTTTAACATATTGAAACAAGAATGTATAGAATGAAGAGAGAAAATACCAAGATAGAATAAAGGGATGAAATAGGGAGAGAGGATCCAAACATACAGATGCCAAGTGGAGTAAATCTGTTATGTATTGATAATTTGAATCATAAAAGAAGCTTATAGAATTTGTTTCTCATAGTTCATTGAGGATCAAACAGACATCTAAACAGTTTTTGTGGCTAAAATGAAAGAAATGATGAAATAGATTATGCTAAAATTTATATATTTATGTTTTGTGCTAGCACTTTAATTCACACACACATACACAATATGGCTGTGTGTGTGTGTGTGTGTGTATTCAATAGTTAGAGAAACAGAGCTGCTAGTGGAATTCTTTAAAGATTAAAATCCCCTGTTATACCAAATGACAGCTTTGAGGAAGCCAGGAAAAACAATAATTGCATCAATCTTCATATTAGCAACACTTGATTTTGTTCTATTTGATTTATTAATCAATATATTGAGAAAATGCAAACTGTAAAACACACAACTAATTATGCAATGTGTCTGCAGGTGGCTTATCTAAAACAATATCAATAGTTCAGGCTGAGTAGGGAAGACATAATAAGAAATGTTCTGTAGAGACTTGGCCCAGTTCTATTTAACATTTTTATTTGTGACCTAGATAGCAACACAGAAAATGTACTCTTTAACTAAGGATAGGGTTAGCATACTAAACTAATGTAAAATAGCAGAAATAAATGATAAATAAAAAATAGAATACTATTTGGTACCAGGTGAAGTGATTCTTAATAAGTACAGGTTCACAAATGTATCATACAACAAAACAATAAAGTAATGCCTTGGTAGAACGTAAGTTGATAATATACTAACACTGTAATACTGTTTATAAAAACTAGGATGCATGTTTGCTGAATGTGCATTTATGCATTATATCCTCTCAAATCAAAAGTTCAACTTAAAACACATTGAAATTAGAGGCAACTTAGAAAAGGGCACCAACAATTAAAAACATGGGACACTGTGTTTACAATAAAAATGTAACCTAATAGTAATATAAGAGGACATGAAGCTGTCAATAAACCAGGAAATGTTTTAAGGAAATCTTTACTCTCTATTTCTTGCAACTATCTAAGTCAGAATAAGGTATAATTTAATTGGTAGTTTTGGTAAAATAAGAGTTATGCGATATAAGTAATAAAGGAAGGAAGATGTGTACTCTTCTGTTTGGAAGTTTTCAAGAGTAGGTGTCAAAGTGGTTAAAGCATTTGGCTGTTAACCAAAAGATCAGTGGTTCTAACCCACCAGCCACTCTGTGAGAGAAAGGTGAGCCAGTCTTCTTCCATAAAGATTCACAGACTTGGATACACTATGCAGTCGTTCTGCTCTGTCCTAAAGAGTCACTATTAATTGAAATTGAATAGAGGGCAAAAGGTTTGGTTTTTTTGTTGTTTATCATTATTTAAATTTGTATCTAGACTAGACAATGTCTTGACATCGCTTCCAGATTTGTGATGCAGTATGGTTAGAATCCATTTAATAAAGCATCTGTTGATGAAATTCCTTTGTTTATTGTTTAGTGGATTTCTCCTGGCAAATGTTGTTTTTTGTCAGTCATAGTCAAGTCTGCTCTGACTCACATTGATCTTATGTGTATTATGTGTCATACTTGTGATCACTGGTATATTTTAGTCTGTTGTAGCTCTTTTGTTGATCTATCTTATTGAGGGTTTCTCTCCTTTTTTCAGATCCACCACTTTATTAAACATGGTGTCCATTTCTAACAATTGGTTTTTCTTGATGATGTGTCCAAAGTAAATAAGCTGAAATCCTGCCATCTCTGCTTCTAAGGAACATTTTTTTTTTTTTT
>NW_006921609.1:21050655-21052247 GCF_000298275.1 Orycteropus afer afer
AACATAAAGAAAACAAAAGTCCCCACAACTGGACTGATAAAAAAAATCACAGTAAATGGAGAAAGAATTGACGTTATCAGGAATTTGATTTTATTTAGATCCACAATCAATATCCACTGAAGTAGAAGTTAAGAAATCAGACATTGTATTGCGCTGGGCAAATCTGTTACAAAAGACCTCTTTAATGTGTTAAGGAGCAAAGATGCCACTTTGACGACTAATGTGCACTTATCCAAGCAATAGTATTTTCAATCTCTTCATAAATATGTGAAAATTGGACAAGGAATAAGAAAGACAGAAAATGCATAAACAAAGATTACTGAAAATGTCACGGACTGCCAAAAGAATGAACAGATCTGTTCTAAAAGAATTGCAGCCAGAATTCTCCTTCGAAGAAAGAATGGCCAGACTTTGTCTCACCTACTCTGGTCAGATTGTCAGAAGGCATCATTTCCTAGAGAAGAATATCATACTTGGTAAAGTCTAGTGTAGGCAACAAAAGATGAAGACCCTCAATTCTGGCCTGTCACAATGGCTGCAACTATAGGCTCAAGCACAGCATGAATTTTGAAGATGGTGCAGGACTGAATACAGTTTCATTGTATTGTACTGTATTGTATTCTGTTGTATATGAGATTGCTGTGAGTCAGAGCTGACTTGACAGCATCGAGTAGCAACTGGTTTTGATACTCTAGAGAATCCAGCCTAAGAATATAGAGAAAGGACCAATAACATGAAAAAGGTGAAGCATTATGCAGATGTAACTAAGATCTCTAATCAATTGACTTTAAAAAAATAAAACAGATTAGTCAAAGATGTTTGTTACTTCAAATGCTGAATTCTTTAAAAGAAGTTCCAGAAGTCTGAAACTCAACGTAATACAGATTGTCTCTTTGCTGGGTTCAATAAGAAATTTGTCATGACTCTGCAAAGGCAAGAAGGTCAATTCTGCCAAAAATCTGAGGATATTTGAAATCAGATTTTTCTCTATTCAAGCCTCTGCTGAGAATGCAGCAGACCCAGTCATCACCTTGATTTCAGCCTTGTAAGATCCAGACCAGCAAACCCAACTAATCATTTTCAGAATTCCAGACCCAAGGGAATTCTACAGTAGTAAACCTGTGCTGCTGTAGCCAATAAACTTGTGATTTGTTATGAAGCAGAGAAAACTAGCATAGTAGGTCTGGTCCAGTGGCAATGCAAAGATTTAAGATAATTAGGTTGACATTTTATAAAATATCTTTGTCCAACTTAGTCAGCTTTACCTGGCTAAAAGAATTGGAATCACATTACATCTGGACTACTATATGAAGTCAAATTAGAAATGATCTATATAAAAAGATTCTCTATTTTTTCAGTGCAGGCAACTTATAAAAGCCTACTTTGTGTGCACAGATATAATTGTGGGTATCTATCTTCCAGCCAGTCTGTGGAAGGAAGACTGGGCAATCTACTTCTGTAAAGATTTACTGCCTCAGAAACTGAAAAGGGGTAGCTATTGGTTGTAATCAACTCTGCGGCAATGAGGCTTTTTTTTTTTTTTTTTTGTTATCTTCATGTTCTTTCTTTAATCTTTTTGTTTTTTTTGTTTT
>NW_006921609.1:21052347-21060056 GCF_000298275.1 Orycteropus afer afer
TTTAATCTTTTTGTTTTTTTGTTTTATGAACCTGCACTTCAGGTCTGATGTTTGCTCTCTGATCCCCTTTGAATTTGTATATATATATATTTTATTTCTAGAAATTTATTATACCAGTTTGTATTGCCCAGGGCACTGTCTCTCAGCTCTATGGCAGTCCCATCTACTGTCACTTCCACTTCCATATTTGTTCAGAAAATAAGTCAGAATTCTACAAATAAATCAACAAACTTTTTTGTAATTTTAATATTGTATACATCTCTTACTGTCCTTTCTCCACCTGTCATACTCTTCCTTCCCTCTGGTCACATAATTATCTATAATGGAATGCTTTTAGTAGCTCATTATACAAAAGAGGGGTTTGGCTACTCTTTGGGACAGATACTGTAATAAGACTAAAAACTTCCATAAATTGACACTTTTTATAGGCTATCCATTTAGAGTGTGTTTTTAAAATATTTATTATATATTTGCATAGCAGTTCCTTGCTTAATGTGCCCTTCTGGCCATAGTCCTCCATTTTGTGGTGTATTATAAGTCTTAGTCTCTATGCCTGTTTAGGTTGGGATGTATCTTGAGTCCTGCCTTGCTAGAGAGCATGACTCAAGTCACCACCCTTAGTTTCCTTGAAGGTATATATGTGAATGTTCTGGCAAAGTTCATTCTTGCTCTTTGTTATTGTTGTTAAGTGCCGTTGAGTTGTCTCCAAGTCATAGAGACCTCATGTACAGCCGAACGAAACACTGTCCTGCCCTGTGCCAGCTCCATGATCTTTGTTATACCTGAGCCCATCCTTGCAGCTAATGTGTCAATCCATCTTGTTGAGAGCCTTCTTGGTCTGTATCCTGCATTTTTGTTCATCATCATCTTACCCCTGGACTTGAGACAGCAGCCAGTCATCTGACCTGCCATCTTGGGTTCACAAGTCCCTGCAACCATGTGAGTGAGAACAATCCTTTAGACTTAAGCCTGACCCATGAATCTGGGACTTGCCACCCCCCAGCCTCCAGCAACATGTGTGCCATTTCCTTGGCACTGCATAAGTTCTATGAGATGTTACAGAGAAATATAGAACCCTGAGACACTAGAGGGAGTTAAAGGGAGGAGGAGGAGTTGATGTTAGAGATGATAATGAAGTAGTACAGCAGTTTGGAAGTGTTAGACATTTAGGACACATTTATTCTCTGCCTCATAGGAACCAGCCTTGTGCTGATCTATATAAAATAAATTATTCAAGTAGTATTTATGTAGCAAGGACGAAGTGGGTTTCAAGAAGGAATTTCTTTTAAGTAATAAATTACCACTTGGGAATAATATATTAGTGTAAATGGAAACAATTTATATTTCACAATTTATTCAGAGAGTCTGTATACATATGGCTGTATTATACTAACTTTATATAATACTATTTTAATATATCTTATGTGGAAAATGACTATTTTCCAGACTAAAGGTCTGGCCCATAATCTGGTTTTGCATGCAGTTGTCTATTTGGTAGATAGTTATGATATGAGCAATTAAATTGTATTATGATAAGGATACCTGGACTGGGATTTGAATCTTGACTTTCCTCTTATCATTTATCTGACTTAATAAAAATTTATACTTTATCTCTTTGTGTACTAGTATTCTCATCATGTATTAGAGATAATAATAGTCTTATCTTACAAAAAGATATCATTAACTCGATTAGATAATTTGTACAAAAAATTTTACAGCAATTTCTGGCACATTGTAAACATTCAATAAATAATAACTATTATTAGCTATTAATTATTGACCATTTTAACTTTATTATTTTTATTATTCATTTCCTCTTATTCTGCTTTGACTTGCAAGTATCCATCACAAGCATGTTTGAGTTTATTCTTCAGAGAGATGACGGCTGTTAACTTTATCATTTCCTTATTCAGTCTCCTATCTTTGCAATGCTTCAACTCTAGCACATGACCACAGATACAAATGTTAGAACAGCACAGCTTGCCAATGCATCAAAGTAAGGTGCTTTCTAATGGATGCAAGTGATTTAAACATAGATCCCTCCCACCTTTCTATACTTATTTTATAAGTACTTATTATTTTTATATTTTTAGATTTAGTTTTGTTAAACAAACAAAACAGTAAAGCATTCATACATTGTAGGATGTTATATTGACTGCATTGAAAAGCTCAAGGAGAAATAGTTCATTTTAAAAATTAAGACAATTAAGGATATTCAATAGTTTTAAATTTTCCAGGCAAATCTATTCACATTTTCCCCAACATCATTGATAAACCTAACTCCTTTCATACCTTTACTTTATAAAGTTATTAATAAAAGAACACAAGTAGATGTTAGGAGTCATTAATCCTTATAGTTAGGAACAGTGATTATATTTTAGTCTCAGTAAGATTTATCTGAAATATAGCCTCTCTCCTACTTGAAAATTTTAACCCTTGTGGATGTACAATAAAAATAATATCATATATTTTTAAGTAAGTAGAATGTGAAAAGAGTGAAGAACAACTCTGGAAGTAGAATTAAGGTAAAATACCCTTGATGCTGTTCCTCTTTCTCACCATTCTTCTCTTCCTTCCGTCAACATGATTTGTTAATACAGTTTTAGGGAAAAAAAATGGATGACTAGGTAATGTAGTACTAGAAACACTAAAACTATACATTCTCATGAATTAAATTATTATAACAATTAAATCAGAATTATGACAGGTCATGATCAAGTCATTATGAAATATCAGAAAAGGATAAACCTCTCTCTGCCTAATGAAGCCAGGATGTCTTCTTTGAATAGCTGCCAAGCAAGTTTAGGTATGAAGAATCAGTTTATGTTTGTCAAGCTGGATGGATGGATTAAAAAAGATCATTGTAGTATAAGGCACATGTGGAAACTATTAGATAGTGTGTTTTGGGAAATCTAAATTTCTGGGCTTTACGGTGGCAATGGGTTTGTAATTCTTTTCCAAAGGTGTTTTAACTTTATCCTATATTCAACTTGGTCCTCTCATAGTGAAAACAACTAACATGCTCATTTGCTAGCAAAAAGTTAGAAGTTTGAGTCCATTCATAGGTGCCTTGGAATAAAATTATGGTAATCTAGATCTGAAAAATCAACCTTTTAAAACCCTAAGGGATACAGTTCTATGCTGGCATAGGTGTGGCTGCTATGAATTAGAATCCACTTGATGATCAAATTATTATATGCAAGTGGAGAGTTAAAGAAATTTCAAGTAGAGATGTACCATAATCATACATTTTAGAAATATTCCACTGGCTGCATTGTTGGAAACTAGAGAATGAAAAGTATATAAAACTTAAAATATTTTTTTAATAGGATATAGTAATATTTAAAGTGAAAAATATAAACCAAAATGGGGATAATGGTGGATATCTGAAATAGACTGGCTAGAAGCATAGGGACTCAGATAGAAATACTAAAGGAAATGAATGACTCTCTAATGACTCCCATATTTTTGGTTTGAGCAATCAAATTAATCATGGTGATTTCTGCCAAAGTGAAGAACACAGGGAAAGGAGAGATCTGTGGAGGCTAAAAACCTCCAAAAAACCATTTCAACAATTAATAGCAATTAATTAAATAACTGCTAAGTGGGTAGGGTGAAGATACCCTGTAGGAAATTACTGCAAAATGGATAAAGTTGCTGATATATCAAGGAAGAAAAGCCAAGGGCAGCAACCCACAGAACAACAACTTTCATTTGACAGGTTGGGAAACAGCAGTGCTCAAAGGGCTGAGAAGGAGAGTAAAGAGCAAGACAAAGCACAGGGTAAAAACAATGACACAAATTACAAAGCTTAAAGTATTTCAACAAAAAGATAGTAGATATCTTGTTGACTGAAAATCATGCTTTGAAATAGCTTTAGATGGCCATTGGACATCTCACAGCATTTGTATATGGATGATAAAAACTATATGAATATGAAAGGTGTAAGAAATAAGGGCAAAGGAGAAAGATTAGGGAATTTAGAATCATCTCTATGATAGGAATGAATGAATTAAAGCCAGAGATGGACATAAAGTTGATTGGGGCTGGTATTAATAAAAGATGGGAGAAAAATCAATACCTTGCTTTCAATCTATTTTTATATCTTCTCATCTCTGATTTTCAATGGGCTGTAGGAACCCCTCTTCTGTTAATTCTCTGTCATTGACTCTCAGGTGCCTTTTTCACAATTTCTGGTATATTTGAATTAATGTGTTCAATATTTAATGATATATTCATATTAATCCTCTGTCTAGTAGAAATTATTGATAACAAAGTATATTATGGCAAAACATCTCTGTTAACAAGCTCAATATTTGAGTGAATTTAGATTTTTTTTTTTAAGACAAAAAAATCAAACAAAGATGATTAAATTTCCTGACAACTTGTAACTGGTGATTTCACCATCAGTAACTGTGTTACCCTACATCACTCCAAATAGATGCAGATGTATCTTGAGTCTCTAGAGAGTAAGTAAGGGAGAATTAAAACATAATGCCAGTTTATTTTGTTATTTGAGACATATTGGAAATGAGACTATTTTCCTTGCTTCTTAACAGCTATGGCCACCTTCAATTTGCTAACTTCATGTTAGAATGGTTTCATTACTTCTATCTTATATACTTATTCCTCCACGTCTTTTGGCTGTCCATGTGTTTAAACTCATCTTCTAAAGGAATGTTCAGTTTGTAAAGTAATGCTTGCAAAACACAATGAACAAAACTACAGCCTTAAAATGAATAAGGTGAAACAATTTCGCTCCAGTGATCATTATTTCCTTTACATATTCTCTTGCCATAATCAAAACAAATCAAAAACCAAACTTACTGCCGTCGAGTCAGGTACAACTCATAGCCACCCCTCCTTGGGTTTCTGAGGTGGTATCACTATGTATACTGAGGAGTGGGTGGTCAGTTTGCCATTACAGGCACCCTTAAATGAATCAATGTTTCTGGCTTTTCCTTTTATAGCATCAGCTACTTTCTTCTTCATCAGGAAATTACTCTATCTAGGAATTAACAGTGTGTTAGCTGCTTTGACATATGTGTGTCAGTTAGGTCACTCTAAATTAAAGTAAGTTCAAAGAGGCATCACTTTTCAATCTTATATACTCTACCATTCCAGAATCCATGAGTGGGAGTATTTGAAAATCAAGGAATTAAAATTTTCTCTTCATGGGGTATTTCTGCATGGGGAGTGAACCCACACATTAAGCATCAACTTGTTACTATCATACTCATTTGTTTTGATACACTTTTCTGGATTACATCATTCTGCCATTCTGATTGCTTTAGTTGAGAAATTGGTTACTTTTGTACCTTTAAGTATCTTTTAACCTACATTTAGTTCCCAAGATTTTCATTAAAAAAATAAAATAAAAAGCTGTTCATGTGTACAGTAGCTCAATGTATTAGTGTGTGAAAGAATAAGATATAATTTAGAGGCATTGCTATGCTATTCTGCAAGTATCAAAAGAGATTCCTGGTGTATGTTGTTGGGGTTAGGTGACTTTGAGTTAGTTTTGACTCATAGTGACCCCATATCAACAGAAAGAAACACTGCTTAGTCCTACACTATCCCCACAATTGTTGCCATGCTGGAGCCCATTATTGCAGCCACTGTGTCAATCCATTTCATTGAGATCCTTCCTCTTTTTGGCTAACCGACTGCTTTACCAGGCATGATGTTCTTTTCCAAGGATTTGGTCCCTTCTGAAAACATGCTCATGTACGAGAGGGCAAGTCTCACCATTCTCACTACTAAAGAACGTTCCAGCTGTACTTCCTCCAAAGCAGAACTTTTCTTTCTTCTAGCAAACATTCAGTATTCTTCCTCAACACCACAATTCAAATGCATCAATTCTTCCGATCTTCCTTACTCACTGTCCAGGTTTCACACGCTTATGAGGCAATTGAATAGAGAATGACTTCGGTCCCTCACACCTTAGACTTCAAAGTGACTGCTGTTTAACACTTTAAAGAGGTCTTTTGCAGCATACAAGCCCAATACACTATGTCATTTGATTTCTAGGCTGTTATTTCTATGGATGTTGACTGTGGACCCAAATGAAATGAATTCCTTGACAATTGCCATCTTTTCTCCATTTATCATGATTTTGCTTATTGGTCAAGTTGTGAGGACTTTTGTTTTTTGTATAAAAAACTCTCACTGCTATCTAGTCACAACTGACTCATTGCGACCACTCCTTGGGTTTCTGAAGCAGGATCACTACAGAAGTAGATTGCACAATCTTCCTTCCAAGGAGTGGCTGGTGGATTTGAACCACCAGCCTTCTGGTTAGCAGTCAAATGCCTTAGGCACTACACCACCACAACTCCTTCACTCAGCATAAACATTGAATGAATATGGTGAAAAGATACAATCTTGGCACACAGCTTTTCTGATTTTAAACCATGCAGTATTCACTTGTTCTGTTCAAACAATTGTCTCTTGGTCTATGCACAGGTTCCTCATGAGCACACTTAAGTGTTCTAGAATTTGCATTCTTTCCAATTTTATTCATCATTGTTATGATCCACTCAGTCAAATGACATTGCATATTTAATAAAACACAGGTAAATATCTTCATGGTATTCTTTGCTTCCAGCCAAGATCCATCTACATCAGCAATGATATCCTTCATTTCACTTTCTCTTCTAAATTTGGCTTGAATTTCTGCAATTCTCTGTCAATATACTACTGTAATAATTTTGAAGTATCTTCAGCAAAATATCATGTGATATTAATGATATTGTTCGATCATTTCCATTTTATTTTGGATCACCTTTCTTTAGAATGGGCACAAATAAGGACCTCTTCCAGTATCTCAACAGGCAGTTTTCTTCCAAATTTCTTGACATAAAACAAGGAATGCCCCCATCATTGCATCCTGTTGGGGTTCATCTACAGTGATGCAAAAACTTCCAGATACGTTTGTGCAGAGAGACTGAAAAATTGACCTGGAGTCACTCTCAGAGACATCAAAGTTTATTCAGGGAAGCTTCCAGCAGTGGAAGGCTAGGTGGGCAGGTGGCAAGTCTGCAGTCCCACCCCTCTCCATTTCTGTCAGGATTAGTATGCTGTAAGGTAAACAAACAAAAGGAGGCTTCTCAGGGCAAGGGGTCCATCAATGTAAATGAGGCACCTGGTTCCAAAAAGCCAGAGATGATACCAATGTTCAGAGGTGGTCAGGCAAGAGGAGATATTCCTTCTTGTCAAGACACTGCTGTGCATTAACTAAGGAATGGGCCCTCAAAGGGAAAAAAGGGAGTTGGCAGGAATGATTTGGAATTGTTTTTTAGGATAGAATTTGCTTTCAAGATGGAGTCCATGAGACTTTTTGGGGTATTTGAAGGACCATATCATACACATCTACTTGTTGAAACATCTCCATGAATATTCTGTCAATTCCTGGAGCCTTGTTTTTCATCAATTCCTTACTCCCATTAGGACGTCTTCCTTCAATACCATTGGTTCTTGATCATATGCTACCTCCTGAAATTGTTGAACACTGACCAATTTTTTTTAGTACAATAACACTATGTAGTCTTCCATCTTCTTTTGATGCTTCAATATTTTACCCATAGTTTCCTTCAACTTTGCAACTGGAGGCTTGAATTTTACACTCTGTCTTTCAGCTTCAGTGTGTTTTTCCCTTTAAGATTTCTAACTCCAAGTCAATGCATAATTCATTAAAATACTTTACTTTC
>NW_006921609.1:21061623-21062783 GCF_000298275.1 Orycteropus afer afer
TTCTTTAGTGTTGCATAGTATTCCATTGTGTTTATGTACCATAGCTTGGTTTCCATTCCTCAGTTGATGGGCATCTAGGTTGTTTCCATCTTTTGGCTATTGTAAATAGTGCTACAATGAACATGGGTGTGCACATATCTGTTCTTGTTATGGCTCTCATTTCTTTAGGGTATATACCTACTAATGGAATGTTTGGGTGAAATGGTATTTCTAATTCCAACTTTTGAAGGAGTCACCATACTGCTTTCCACAGTGGTTGTACCATTTTACAGTCCCATCAGCAGTGTATGAGAGTCCCAATCTCTCCACAATCTCCCCAGCATTTGTTATTTTCTGTCTTGTAGAACTTTGCTACTAGTGCTGGAACAAGATGGTACCTCAATGTTGTTTGATTTGCATCTCTCTGCTAGTTAATGATCATGAGCATTTCTTCATATGTTTGAAGGCCACTTGAATATCCTCCTTGGTGAAGTGTCTATTCATGTCTTCTGCCCATTTTTTAATTGGATTTTTTGTTTTTTTTGTTTGCCACCAGAATATCCTCTTTGGTGAAGTGTCTATTCATGTCTTCTGCCCATTTTTTAATTGGATTTTTTGTTTTTTTTGTTTGAGGTGTTAGAGTTTTCTATAAATTCTAGAGAGAAGTCCCTTGTCAGACATGTTATTACCAAATATTTTTTCCCAATCTGTAGGTTCTGTTTTGACTCTTATGGAGAAGTCTTTGGAGGCACATACAAATTTAATTTTTAGAAGGTCCCAATCATCTGGCTTCTCTTCTCCTATTTGTGTGTTTTGGATTATGCTTGATAGTCTTTTTATGCCATATATTAGGGCCCTTAAATTTGCCTCTCAATTTTCCTTGAGGAACTGTATAATTTTGTTGTTGTTGTTGTTGTTGTTGTTTTTAAGTGCCATCGAGTTGTTTCCGACTCATAGCGACCCCATGCACAGCAGAACAAAACACTACCCGATCCCACGCCAGCCTCACAATCCCTGCTATACTTGAGTCCATCATTGCAGCCACCGTGTCAATCCATCTCATTGAAGGCCTCCCCCTCTTTCTTTGACCCTCCACGCTACCAAGCATGACATCCTTCTCCAGGGAATGGTCCCTTCTGACAACATGACCAAAATAGGTGAGATGAAGTCTGGCCATTCTT
>NW_006921609.1:21069707-21078977 GCF_000298275.1 Orycteropus afer afer
AGTGGCTCTCGCTCAGTACGTGACATTGCAGAAGGTGTGGGTGTAGTTGTGTCTTAAGGGGACTGTTGTTGTCTCCCACTCAATTAGACACAAATTACATTTGAATAACCATCAACAAACTAAAAGCCGATGGATGAAAAAGACACCATTAATCACATAGGAACAGTAACCAAAAAGGGAAAAAAAGAAGAAGAAACCAGAAAACCTGCAATATCTGGGGATAGGGCACTAAGAAAAAAAATAAAGTAGACAAGGAGAATAATAAATTGAAAATAAAAAAAGGGAAAAATGCAAAACAAAAACAGGGAATGGGGTTAATCATGAGAACAAAAGGGATAAAAGGAAAAAAAAAAAAAAGACCTTAAATTAAGAAAAAATAAATCAACTAGGCACAGGGAAAATAAAAATAAATGCTGAAAACTAGGACCTAGGAGGGAAGATAAAGAATAATAATAAAAAGGACAAAATTATTAATAATATTAGTTGTTTTAAAACACACAAATACAAGCAAACTAATCACCAGGAAAAAAAAAAAAAGAAAAAAAGAAAAATTTTTAAAAAAGAGAAAAAAATAAATCAGTGGAGGACAGGCAGGGCACTCAGGCTCCATCTGAGCACACAGACTGTGTTGGAGTTCCTTTGGGCCCAGAAGGTAGGTGGGAGTGGGGGATGGCCACACCTCTGTTCACCAAGAGGGTGTGGTGTATAAGAGTAACAAGAGGCATGTCATACCTTTTTAGTCTTGCATGTCCTGAGTGTCCTTGGGGTTGCTGGAAAGCAGAACATCTTCTTATGCCCCAGGAATCTGCGAGAGTGCTGTCTCTTTTAATATCCACAATAGTTAAGCTGCTTTTTAAACCTTCAAAATGGCAGCGTCCTCCGCACTGGCAAAAGTCCACAGTTCAGCCCACCTTTCTCTTCACCTTCTCCGTTGGTTCCCCAGCCATTGTGCACAGTCCCCAATGCAGTCCCTGGCTAGCAGGGTGATTTTTAGGTTAATTCTTAGGTCCTACCACCACTCGGGAATCTCCAAACTGTCTGTGCCATCAGGATCACTCAGGATTGCTGCCAGACCACAGCTCTGTCTCCTTTTTTGGTATTTTCACACAAATTCTTCCGCTAGTTGGGGTTTAGTCCACTTCTATATCCTTCCCTTCAAGGCTCAGGGGTCCACTATTATCTTCTGTGTCTGTGTTAATTGGTTTCCCTTTTCTTTTTTGAAAAGGGTCTGTGCAGTCTCTCTGCCTAGTCCACCATCGTGCCGGAACCCTTCATATCTATTCTTAAGATGACTTCTTAATTCTGGTGAAATATCCCAAGGTCATGTGTTGGCTGTCATAGACTTGTTTTAATTTTCCTCAGCTTCAACTTAAACTTGTGTATAAGGAATTGATTATATGTTCCAAAGTTGGCCCATGGCCTTGTTCTCACAGAAGATATTGAGCCTCTTTATTATCCTTTTTCACCAATGTAGTTGATTTAATTCCTGTGTGATATATCTGACAAGGTCCATATGTATAGTCATCATTTATGTCATTGAAAGAAGGTATTTGCAATGAGTAAGTTATTGGTCTTACAAAATTCTACCACAACATCTCCAGTGTCATTTATATCACAAAGGCCATGTTTCCAACTATTGATGCTTCTTTTTTTTTTTTCCAAATTTGACTGCTAATCAAAAGGCTGGTGGTTCATACTTACCAGCCACTCTTTGGGAGATAGGTTGGGCAATCTACTTGCATAGTGATACAGCCTCGGAAGTCCAAGGAGGGATGGCTATGAATCAGATCCCACTCGAAGACAATGAGTTAGGTTTTTGGTTTTGGTGCACTCCAAACAGCAGTAATTATCAATGAACCTTGATAGCAAGTTTGGTCAGTTTCAGACTGCAGTTGGTAAAAATCTTCAGTTTCTTCATCTTTGGCTATCATGAAAGTGCATAAATTTGAATAATAGCAGTGTTCACAGGTCTTCATTACAGGTATATGGATATTATCCTACTACTGACAGCACTGTACTTCAGGATAGATCTTGAAATCTTCTCTTCGACGATGAATATGATGCCATTCCTCTTCAATTTGTCATTCCTGGTGTAGTTAAGTTTGTTTGTCAACTTGGCTTGGCCTGGTTGAGTGGCTGGGCACCTGTATGTAGTATTTGCCATGATGAGACTTGTAATCAACTCCATGGTGGAATCTACTATCTACTGTGAGCAGCTGAGTAGCTGCCTCAGGGATGTGTTTGGCTTCCTGTATATAAGGAGAAGCCTTGGAGAATGGTCTCCAGCTTATGGCATGCTTGAACCTTGTATGTAGCTGTGTCCATGTTCAGCAGCCTGCCATGCCCTGCCAACCTTGGGACTTTCAGTGGACTTGAATTAATGGCTTTCCATTGGTTTGGTAACATCGGGACTGTGTCTTTTTACTTGTCAACCTTGGGTTTGTCAGCCTCAGCAGCCAGCAGTTGTCTGAGTGAAGAAAAGCCTCTAGCTTCAGTGGGCCAGGAGCAGGAGGCAGAACTGAATCCCAAGGTTGAGGGGCTTTCACCCAGGGCCTAGAGCCTAGTACTTTGAACTTAGACTTAAAGCCTCCAAACTGTAAGAGAATAAACTCCTGTTTGTTCAAATCATCCCATTTGTGGTATATTCTTGTCAAAGCAGCACTAGGTAACCAAAACCCCTGGCATAGTAGACCACATGATTTTTAGATTTAAAATGTCTGATACCAGTCCATTTCAGCTCACTAATGCTAAGATAGGAGCTCTGGTATCATAGTGGCTAAAGCACTTGACTGCTAACCAGAAGGCTGGCAGTTCAAACCCACCAGCCACTCCTCGGAAGGAAGGTTGGGCAATCCTACTTCCGTAGTGATACTGCCTCGGAAACCCAAGGAGGGGTCGCTATAAGTTGGGGCCAACTTGATGGCACATAACAACAAGAACAATGCCTAAGATAACAATCTTTATTTGTATTTCTTTTTTGACAACATCCCATTTTCCTAGGTAGATTGTACATCCTACATTCCAAATGTTAATGGATCCTTGATCTCAGAGGGCATCAAGCTCAATTGGCATAACATAATATACAGAAACATTGTGCCAATTCCTACTTTGGTGAGTAGTGACTGGGATATTAAAAGCTTGCCAGCACCCATGTACATGCAACAATGCATCTCTCCTCATCCAGAGCAAAGGATAATGAAGAAAACAAAAGACACATAGAAACAATTATTCCAAGGGACTGGTACACCATGTGATCCTCAGCCTATATGACTATGAGACCAGAAGAACTAGATGGTGCCTAACTACTGCTATCAACCACGCAGAGCGGGATCTGTGTAGGAGATCCTGGATAGAGTAGGAGAACAATGTGGAACAAAACTCAAAATCATAAAAAAAAAAAAAAAAAAGGTTTAGGTTTGCTGGTCTGATAGAGCCTGGTGAAACCCCTGAGACTATGGTCCCTAGCTGCCCTTCAGACCTGAAATTGAACTCACTCCTTTGTCTTCCAGCCAGACAAAAGACAGCATATGAGGTGAACATTTATGTTAGGTAGATAAACTCCTTGGAGAGATTAATCATGGGAAAATAGAGGGGCTGTATATACACAGGCAGACAGCCTGGTGGAGGAAGGGAGGGACAGTGCCAAGTGCAGGAGTGCATGGGAGGGGAAGACACAGGGAAGAGGGCACTATGGGGAGGAAGTGGGAAGAGAGCTATTGCACTGTGGAAAATTGCAGTTCATGTCATGAAACTAAGTGTATATGAGTTGCTGTATGGAAAATAAATTTGCTCTGTAAACTTTCACCCAAATCACAATAAAATTAAAAAAAAAAATTAATGGATCTTTCAACCGTTTCTTCTTATACTGAGTTATGCAAGCAAATGAGGGTCTTGAAAGCTTTATTGCCTCCTCTTCATTAGGTCACCTCTATTTTGAGGAGCCACACTTCCCCTGTCATATTTATAGTGCCTTCCAACCTGAGGGTCTCATCTTTTGGAACTGTATCAGATAATGTTTCAGTGCTATTCATAAGGTTTCCAGTCACTGATTTTTTTAAGAAGTGGATTACCTTTTCCTTCTACCTAGTCTGTCTTAGTCTGGAAGCTCTGCTGATACCTGTCTACCATGGGTGACCTGCTGGTATTGGAAACCCTGGTGACAGCTTCCAACATCACAGAAACACAAAAGCCACTTTAGTATGAAAGACTAACAGATATTTCTGACATATACACCATACATCAACTTATATCTACTGCTGAATGCAGTGGGACACCTCCTCTCCATCAAAATATCAATAATATATTATACAAAAATTTTCCTAGATCAGGTTCTTTGAAAATGGTTATGGGAGACATTGTTAAGCATTTCAGCTTTGCTCTTAGAGTTTACTTACTTCACCAACAGAAAACAGAAATATATATCATTTGTTAAATATC
The DNA here is from genome assembly GCF_000298275.1 of Orycteropus afer afer. Classification (NCBI taxonomy): domain Eukaryota; kingdom Metazoa; phylum Chordata; class Mammalia; order Tubulidentata; family Orycteropodidae; genus Orycteropus; species Orycteropus afer. The sequence continues at coordinate 21,074,145 of NW_006921609.1, forward strand.
AAAAAACTATGATCACTATTAGTTCAATATGAAAATAAGTAATAGAAATATGAAGAAAATGAATCCAAACACAGAACTTATGTCCTACAAAAAAATTAACTCAAGAAGGATCTAATTGTTAGAAAAAAAGTACTATGCAACTTCTAGAAAATAACATAATACATAAAATGTATGTGTCCTTGGGTTTGCTGATGACGTTTTAGATAGAACACCAAAAGCACAATCCATAAAAGGAAACTATTGATAAACTGGAATTCATTATAATTTAAAATTGTTCTCTGAAAGACACTGTTAAAAGAAGGAAAAGACAAGCCACTGCTTGAGAGAAAATATTTGGAAAACAATTACCTGATGAGGGACTTGAATCTAAAATATACAAAGATCTCAAAACTTAACAATAAGAAATAAACAACCCAATTAAAAAAAATAGGCAAAAAGATCTAAACTGATACCTCACAAAAAAGATATACAGATGTCCAGAAAGCATAAGAAAAGATATTCAACATCATATGTAACTAAGGAATTGCAAATTAAGACAACAATAAGATATTACTATACATCTGTTGGAAGACCATTAGTGGTTCATATGCATAATGGCTGCTAACCAAATGCTTACAGGGTTAAATCTACCCAAATATGCCCAGAGAAAAAGGTCTCACATTGTATTTCTGAAAAATAACCAGCACTTAAGTAACACAGTTCAACTCTGATATACATGGGTTTGTCATGGGTTGCGAATGACAAAAAAAACAAACAAAAAATCTTTACCTATTTATTAGATCTATTTGAATGGCTAAAATCTAAAACTCTGACAACACCAAATGCTGATGAGGATGTGAAACAACAGAAATTCTCATTCATTGCTGGTCAGAATGCAAAATGGTATAGATACTTCAGAAATATTCTGACAATTTCTAACAATGCTAAACACAAACTTAATATACAATATGATAATCCTGTTTCTAGGTGTTCTGGTTACCTAGTGCTACTCTAACAAGAATATGCCACAAATGGGATGGTTTGAAAAAATAGGAGTTTATTCTCCTACAGTTCAGGAGGACAGATGTCCAAGTTCAAAGTACCAGGCTCTAGGTGCTGTGTGAAAGCTCCTGGACCTTGGGTTTCAGTTCTGCTACTTGCTTCTGGCCACTGAAGCTAGAGACATCTCTTTGCTCAGGCAGCTACTGGCTTCTGAGGCTGACAAGCCCAAGGTCAACAAATAAAATGGCACAGTCCCTTTGTTACCAAACCACATGGCAAGCCATTAATTCAAGTCCATTGAAAGTCCCAAGGTCGGCAGAGCATGGCAGGCTGCTGAACAAGGACACAGCTATATGCAGGGTTCAAGCGTGCCATAAGCTAGAGACCGTCCCCAAGGCTTCTGCTTATCTACAGGAAGCAGAAAACATCCCTGGGCAGCTACTTATCTGCTCACAGTAGATTCCAGCATGGAGTTGATTACCAGTCACTTCATAGGGAATACTACCTTCAGCTACCCAACCACTCAACCAGGCCTAGCCAAGTTGACACACAAATTTAACTACCACAATTCCACCCCTTGTCAACTTGGCACCTGTACAGATCTTCCTCACTGGGTGGCTCTAGTCCCTTAGTTCCTCTAAGTGGCAACTTCACCCATTGGCCTGATGGGCCCAGTTCTCTCCCTCTTGGGCATGGAAACCCTGCCCCCTCACTCTTGGACAGCAGCTATGACTCCATCCCACCAGCTCACATGAACCAGCAGGCCATTCTGCAGAACCAAGTTGGTGAAAGTCTGGCTCTTTGAAATCTAGGGGGCTGTGGTGGTTCTACCCCCAAAGGACATCGTCCTACCGTTTGAGGCTGAGGCAGTTCTGCTTCCCTTTTCTTTGGTCTCTCCACTTCTGCCGATTAATACAGAAGGCAACCCACTCCACAGGAAATCTTCCTGTGCCCAAAGCACTCAGCTCTCTTGCTCCTTGGGCAGGCCAACATGCCACTCCATTTCACGCTGATCTTTTCTAGCAATTAATGCCCGAAGGCAACCAACTCCACCAGGAAGCTGCCTACCCAATGGCATCTGGCTTTCTCCTCTGTGGGCTGGTAAGCCTGTTGCTCTTTAATGTGGGTCTCTGCCCTCTGCTCCTGCCATCTCTCATCCTGGTCTCTCAGCTCTGCTGCTGCCACTTCTTATGCTGCATACTGGGATCTCTCTGCTGGGGTCTCTGGTCAAGGACACATTCCATGCCTCTTTCCACATTTTAGGTATCTGTCAGAGCAGCACCCCACTCCAGGTATTGACCTTGGGTTTCAGCTCTGCCTCTTGCTCCTGGCCCACTGATGCTAGAGGCATCTCTTCACTCAGGCAGCTACTGGCTGCTCAGGCTGACAAGCCCAAGGTTGACAAATAAAATGGCACAGTCCTGATGTTACCAAACCACACAAGAGACCATTAATTCAAGTCTGTTGAAAGTCCCAAGGTTCGCAGAGCATGGCAGGCTGCTGAACAATGACACAGCTACATGCAGGGTCCAAGCATGCTGTAAGCTAGAGACCATTCCCCAAGGTGTCTGCTTATATACAGTAAGGAGACCACATGCCTAAAGCAGCTACTCAGCTGCTCACAGTAGATTCCACCATGGAGTTAATTACCAGTCTCATTATGGTGAATACTAATCCAGCAACCCAGCCACTTAACCAGGCCCAGCCAACTTGACACACAAACTGAACTACCATACTAGATATTTATCCAAAGTGTTTAAAATATATGTATGCATACACATATACACATACACAAAGTTTGCACACAAATATTTACAGCTGTTTTATTAATAATAACAAAAATTGGAAGAAACCAGGAAGTCCTTCAGTAAGTGAATGGATAAACTATGGTAATCCATATAATGGAATGTTATTCAGTAATAAAAAGAAATGAGCTATCAAAGTACAAAAACACATGGAAGAACCTTCACTGGATATAGCTAAATAAAAGAAGCCAGTCTGAAAAAGCCTCATATTATAAGATTCCAACCACATGCCATCCTAGGCAATGCAAAACTATAAAGAAATTAAAAAGATCAGAGGTTTCCAGGGGTTCAGTGGGAAGGGGAGGAGTGGATAGGTGGAGAACAGTGTATTTTTGGGGCTGAATATATTCTGCTTTATGTAATCATGGTAGACACATGATAGTGCACATTTGTAAAACCTCATGGGAGTGTAGAATGCAAATATTAAACCCTAATATAAACCATAAACTTTAATTAATAATTATGTTTAAATATTGGGTCATCCTTTGTTACATATCTATGACAGAAATACAAGTTGTAAATAGTAGGAAAAGTTGTGGAGAATGGTGAGGGGACTTTGAACATTCTGCGTAATTTTTCTGTAAAACCTAAAGCTGCTCTAAAAACAAACTCTGTTGAGGAAAATGAAAAAAAAAAAAAAAATGACCCTCACAGATTATTTATAATTTTAGTAGTAGAATGGCTCCTTAGGAATATACTAAACCAAAACCAAACTGACTGTCATCGAGTCAGATATTAAGGGTGAAGATATCTTTAAGATTTTAACTAAAATAAAACAGGAAAACTTGTTTAGTTTTATCACCTTATTAATGGGAATAGCTGAGGGAAAATTCTTAAAAGTACTAACTGGTCACAGAATCCCTCATTTTCATAGAAATGATAGTAGTTTAATGTCATATAGTTATTTAAGAATGTTAATTACAGGGTTCCAGTAAGATAGAGGAAAAGGCTGACAGACTGCCCAGACCCTCTTCAACAAAGAAAAGGAGAGCCGATTAACACAAAAACAGAAGATAATCCTGGAGACCTGAGCTTTGAAGAAAGGATATGGAAGTGGACTAAACTCCAACTAGTAGAAGAACCTGCATGAAAACACTGAAAAAGGAGACATGTGGAGCCGTGGTCTGCCAACAATCCTGATGGCACAGACAACTTGGATATTTCTGAGTGTTGTTAGGACCTTTAGGAGTTCTGGTCACCTCGTGTCTAAGGCATTAGACTGCTAACCAGAAGGCTGGCAGTTCAAACCCATCAGCCACTCCTTAGAAGGAAGGTTGGGCAATCTACTTCCATAGTGATACTGCCTCGGAAATTCTAGGAGGGGTCGTTAGGAGTCAGATCCAACTTGATGGCAATGTGTGGTTTTTGGTTTAGCCAGGGGCTGCCTGGAGGACTGCACTGATGGCTGGTGAATAAAAGGGGAGGCAGCGAAGAGGAAGATAGGCTGAGCTGTGGACTTTTGCCTGTCTTGAGGGCATAACCATTTTGAATGATTATAAGTGGATTCACCATTATGGATATTTAAAGCCACAGCATTCTCTCAGATTCCTGGGACTTAAGAACAGGCTCCAACTACCAGGAAACACAAGGACATTTAGGACATGAATGACTGGAAAGGTGCAATAGTTCCCTTGTTACTCCTAGACCAACACCATCTTGGTGAGTGGAGATGCAACTATCCTTCACTCCCACTCACCTTCTTGGCTGGCAGGAATTCCATCCCGGTCTGTGTGCTTGGACAGAGCCTGGGTGCCCAGTACAACCCTGCCAAGAGTTTTTTTTTTTAGTTTGTTTTTGTCTGTTTTAAAATTATTATTATTTTCCTTTTTATTACTATTCTTTATTCTTCCCTTCCCAGGTTTTAGTTTTCAGCTTTTTCTCTCTTCTTTGTTCCTGTTTCCCATTTTTTTCTTTCTTGTGGGTAATCCCATTCCTTGTTTTTCTATTTGTATTTTTGCAATTTTTTTTCATTATTCTCCTACTCCACCTTTTTTCTCTTATTGCTGTCTCCCCAGATATTGCAGGGTTTTGTTTTTATTTTACTTTT
>NW_006921609.1:21079200-21080224 GCF_000298275.1 Orycteropus afer afer
TCCACTTAATGAGTGAGAGTGACCACTTCCTTCTCCACCAAATGGCCAACAATAAATGACCAAGAAAAGCCTGACTTAACCTTAAATAATCAAGACATATCATCATCAAACTCACCAAAACCAAAGATAAAGAAAAAATAGTGAAAGCAGCACAGGAAAAATGAAAGTTACCTACAAAGAACAATGAATGAAGAATAAGCTCTGATTTCTCAGTAGAAATCAGGCAAGTGAGAAGACAATGGGATGGTATATATAAAATTCTGAAAGAGAAAAATTTCCAACCAAGAATTATGTATCTGGCAAAACTGTCTCTCAAATATGATGATGAGATTAGAAGATTTATAGATAAGCAGAAATTAAAGGAATTTGCTAAAAATCAGACCAACTTTACAAGAGATACTAAAAGGAATCCTTTGAACAGAGGACCAATAATAGCAAACAGCAGACCATTAAAACACAAGATGAAATAACCCAGAAACCAACACAGCTATGGAAGTATCCAAAGTAAAATAAGCTTACAAGATTATGAATAGGGAACCAGAGAGATCACTTGGCAAATGAGGAAAACTATAAACCAAAAAGAGGGGGAAAAAGTAGTGCAGTTACAGAACTTCTAAATGGTGAGGAAGTCTAGAGAGCTGCAAAATAGTATGTACTGTTCTAAACTTGAGCAGAAAATTATAAATCACAGGGTAACCTCAAAGAAAAATTATAAGCCTTCACATTACAATAAAAAAGATGACAAGAACAAATACTTAGCAAATACTAAAACAATAAGAACAAAGGAAATGATAGTAAGATTCATAAACAAAATGACCTCAGCACAGAAAATTACATGGAACAAAGAAATCAGCAACACCATGAAAAAACACATAACAAAATGACAGCAACTAATTCATACTTGATAATAATTACACTGCATGTCAATGGATTAAATGCACCACTCAAGAGAAAGAAAGTGGAAGAGTGGATAAGAAAATGTAATCCATCAATATCCTGTCTACAAGAGAAACACCTTAAGAAA
>NW_006921609.1:21080878-21084461 GCF_000298275.1 Orycteropus afer afer
GGCAAATTATTTTCAATCACCTCATATGCATGTGAGAGCTGGACAAAGAATAAGGAAGACAGAAGAAGGGTTGATGGTTTTGAGTTGTGGTGCTTGTCAAGAATGGTGAAAGTACCATGGACTGCTAAAAGATCTAACAAATATGGCTTTGGGGAAGCACAGCCCAAATACTCCTTGGAAGCAGGAATGGCCATTCTTCATCTCACCTACTTTGGTCATGTTGTCAAAAGGGACCATTCCTTGTAGAAGGAGGTCCTGCTTGGTAAGGTGGAGGGTCGACAAAAGAGAGGAAGTCCTTCAACAAGATGGGTTGATACAGTGGCTGCAATGATGGGCTCAAATATAGCAGGATCATGGAGCTGGTGTAGGACCAGGCAGCATTTCATTCTACTATGCATAGGGTCACTATGAGTCGGAGATGACTCAACGGTACCTAACAACAACAACAAAAGCAGTGATCAGAGGCCAATTTATAGCAATAAATGCACACATCAGGAAAGAAGAAAGAACTAAAATCAACACTTTAAGCTAACATTTCTAACAATTTGGAAAAGCTTAGCCAAAAAAAGCCTACAGTCACCAGAAGAAAGGAAATAATAAAGATTTGAGCAGAAATCAGTGAAACAGAAAATAGAAAGACAATAGAAAAATTCAACAAGACAATAAGTTGGTTGTTTGAAAAGATTAATAAAATTGACTAAAAACTGGCAAATTTAACAAAAGAAAAGAGGGAGAGAATACAAAAACATGAATAAGAAACAAAATAGGTGACATCACAACAGAGCCAACTGAAACCAAAAGGATAATATCAGGATATTGTGAAGACCTGTACACCAACAAATTTGAAAATCTAGAAGAAATGGACAGATTTCTAGAAACACACCACTTACCTAAACTAACATAGACTGAGATGGAAAAGTTGAACAGACACATAACAAAAGATGAAATTGAATAGGTCTTAAAAAAATTACTCACAAAATAAACTCCTGGGCCAGACAGTTTCACCTGAGAATTCAGCCAAATATTCAGATAACTGACACCAATTCTACTCAAACTATTCCAAAACACAGAAATGGACGGAATCCTCCCAAATTAATTTTATGAAGCAAGCATAAGCTTGATACCAAAACCAGGAAAATACATCACTCAAAATGAAATCTATAGACCAATATCCCTCATGAATACAGATGCAACTATATTCAACAAAATCCTAGCCAATAGAATACAACAACATATCAAGAAAGTAATTCATTATGACCAAGTGGGGTTCGTATCAGTTATGCAAAAATGGTTCAACATTAGAAAAACAAGCAACTTCAACCACCACATAAATAAAAAAAATGAAAAGAACCACATGATCATATCAATCAATGCAGAAAAGGCATTTGATAAAATCCAACACCCTTTATTGATAAAAAACTCTCAGAAAAAATAGGAATAGAAGGGATATTGCTCAACATATATATATATATATTTTTTTTTTTTCTCAATGGAGAGAAATTGAAACCATTCCCCTTGAGAACAGGAACCAGACAAGGATGTCCTCTGTCACCACTTTTATTCAACATTGCATTGGAAGTCCTAGTCGGGGCATTAAGGCAAGAAAGGCAAATCAAAGGCATCCAAATTGGTAACAAAGAAGTCAAACTATCCCTATTTGTTGATGATATGATCCCATATCTAGAAAACCCAAATGGCATAGGAACTCTGGTAGCATAGTATCTAAGGCACTTGACTGCTAACTGGAAGGCTGGTGGTTTAAAACCAACAGCCACTCCTCAGGATGGTTGGTCAGACTATTTCCACAGTGATACTGCCCGGAAACCCAAGGAGGGGTCGCTATGTGTCAAGTTTGACTCGACTGCACATAACAACAATAACATACATATGGCATAAACAGACTATCAAGCATAACCCAAAATGCACAAAGACCAGAAGATAAACTAGATGAATGGGATCTTCTAAAAATAAAATTTTATGTGCTTCCAAAGACTTCTCCAAAAAAGTCAAAAGTGAACTTAGAGATTGGGAAAAATATTAGTCAATATTCTGACAAGGGAATTATGTTTAGAATTTATAGAAAATCCCAACACCTCAAGAACAAAAAGATAAACTATCCAATTAAAAAATGGGCAGAAGACATGAATAGACACTTCACCAAAGAGAAAATTCAGGTGACCAACAATCATATGAAGAAATGCTCATGACTAGCCATTAGAGAGATGCAAATTAAAACAACAATGAGAAACCATCTTGCCCCAGCACTAGTAGCAAAGTTCAACAAGACAGAAAATAACAAATGCTGGCAAAGACGTGGAGAGATTGGGACTCTCATACAATGCTGGTGGAACTGTAAAATGATCCAACCACTGTGGAAATTAATATGGTGATTCCTTAAAAAGTTGGAATTATCAATACCATTTGACTTAGCCATTCCAATACTAGGTATATATCCTAAAGAAGTGAAAGCCAGGACAAGAACAGATATATGCACACCCATGTTCATCATGGAACTATTTATAATAGTAAAAAAATGGAAATGACCTAGGTGCCTATCAACAGAAAAATGGATAAGCAAACTATGGTACATATACACAATGGAATACTATGAAACCCTAAAGAATAATGTAGAATCTGTGAAATACTGCATAACATGGACAAACTTGGAGGACATTATGCTGAGTGAAATAAGTCAATCATAGAAGGACAAATATTGTATTAGTCAGTTATTGTAAAAAGTCAAGAAAAGGTTTCTATTTGGAAGGAAATATTCTTTGTTTGTTACAAAGGGTTGGGGGGAGGGCAGGGAACACTGTTGGATAGGTAGAGATAAGTATTGCTTTGGGTGAAGAGCAAGGCAATGTACCAAATCTGAGTGATCAACACAATGGCATTGAGAAAGAAGAAGACATAGAGAGGTACATGGAAGGTACAGAAAATAAAGATGAACCCTTTAACACATACAGTACAGTGTTGTCAGTGAAGGCAAATATTGATATTTGGGTGGATAGATTGGTGGACAGGCTGAACTATTTGATATGTCTATGCAGGGGGTAGTGTGTCCATTACCATATATAAAATTGATAGACAATGTTTCTACAAGTGTATTGGTATGTTCTGTAAGAATTCCCAGGTATATAGAAGAGCTGACAAGGGACAATGTTGTAGTCACTTGGCCACAGCCAGCTACCCAGGGGCAGCAAGTAATTGGACTTGTGCACTTGGGACCATATTCCAGGAAACATTGCTCAATTGGCTCAATTGGCATAACATACTACACAAAACATTGTTCCCTATCCTACTTTTGTGAGTAGCAACTGGGAGCTTAAAAGTTTGCAAGAGGCTGTCTAGATGCAACTATGGGTCTCTCCTCATCCAGAGCAAAGAAGAATGAAGAAAACCAAAATTCATGGAAACAATTAGTCCTAGTGACTGGTACAGCATCCGATCTTCAGCCTATACAGCTATAAGACCAGAAGAACTAGATGGAGCCCAGCTACCATTGTCAACCACCCGGGGGGATCTATGTAGGAGATCTTGGATAGAATGGAGAAACAATGTAGAACAAAACTCAAGATCATTA
>NW_006921609.1:21084891-21086643 GCF_000298275.1 Orycteropus afer afer
AAAAAAAAAAAAAAGAATTTCAGTTATAGAGTAATCAAAATTTAAAAAATGTGAAAAATAAATCACTCAATAAACAAATTAGAACAGAAGTGGTAAAATTTTTTACATGAGCCACATTTAGATTTAAATTTGACTTAATTTAATACAGCCATTTAAATAGAGAAAACTCTTGAGTTTTTTGTTTGTTTGTTTGTTTGTTTTGTTTTGTTTTTTTTACAGTCCACCCATTAATATTTATAGTAAGTACAGACCAAATCTAGAGTACGGAGAAAAGAGCTTTATTGTACTGGAAAAATTCTTAACGTTTATTTTAGTATAAAATAACAAGAACACTCATATTCACTTTATTTTGAAATACCAATTACAAGCTGTGGTGAAAATAACATATTTTAATGTACTATAGTCCTCATATTTTATTTGGGCAAATCATAACTAATCTTTAATGGGAAAAACAGACTGTTCTTATTGAAATATATATTTCAGCATCAAGAATTACTTTATATAAATAAAAGTAACCATGTGAAAATATGGGCTTCACTTGTAAAAGAAAAATCATCCACTTAATTTTAGAATAGCTAACAGGATATTTTGAACATAATGTATTATATTTTGAAGAATAATTTACTTAAGTGATTTATGTAGATGCTGCAGAATTTATGATTATGTTTATTATTTATCAGAAAAATATGATGGGTTCTCTTCATCTGAATCCAGAGACACGGAAGTCTGTTTTCCATCTTGCTTGCAAATATGATTAATGAGTAATTTACAAACCCAGAGCAATATCATGCATATATTGTTTGCTTTTGTAAAAAAATAAATATAAAGACCTCTAAACACAGTGGGTAACTGTTTTTCTTCTATTTTATGCATGGCTAATCTTCGAGAAAAACAGAAAGAAAAATAAAAGCTTGAATTCTGTTACTACAGATTTATAGCATAGAGTAAATGGAGTTGCATTATGTTATTTTTAATTTAAAATGAAATTGTCAGTTTGTGAGTTCTTTTTTTTTTTTTTTTTTTTTTTTTTTTTTTTTTTTTTATTAGGATTTGGGTGAAGATTTACAGAGTAAATTCACTTTTCATACAGCAGTTCACATATACTTTGTCTCATGTCATTGACCAAAATTTACAATGCAGCAGCTCACCTCCCACTTCCTCCCCATAGTTACCTCCTCCCAGTGTCCATCCCTTCATACTCTTCTGCACCCTGAGCTATCTTCCTGTGCATAAGCAGCCCTTCCTTCTCCCATGATTGTTCTCTTGTGAGTTCTTTTGAAAACTAATCTATCCCATTTAAAAGAATCATTAGTCAATTAGATTATTGTCCTTGTCAAATTAATATTAATGTAGTTTTCAAGTTTTTAAATGTCATTTATATCTTATTCTCAAATACTATGTGAAGTATCTAAGCACTTTAAGAGCTACATACATTCCTACAATTATGGAATGTGAAACTGGATAACCATAACATGAGACTCCTCCTAGTGGTAAAAAATTAAAAAAATATATATATACACACATACATATATACACGCTGTATTCTATTGAGTGCTATTCTATTGAGAGGAAATAAATTATTTGCTAAAAGTGAACACACACATGGACTTCGCCAAATGGAATACACAGGAATCAGATTGACTATGGCTGCAGAAAGAGGTGATGGAGAAGCTCAGTATTGTCAGCAAAAACAAGGCTAGGAGCTGGATATGGAACAGACCATCAATTGCTCATATGCAAGTTCAAGTTGAA
>NW_006921609.1:21090498-21091752 GCF_000298275.1 Orycteropus afer afer
CATTCCCATCATGAGTGATAATCAGCACATCTTGATTGCATGTTCAGTCACTTTCATACTGCCTAAGTTGGTAAAAATCTTCAATTTCCTCATCTTTGGCTTTAGTAGTTGGTATGTAAATTTTAATAATGGTAGTAGTAACTGGCCTTCCTTTCAGGCATATGGATACAGCACTATACTTCAGGACAGATCTTGAAACATTCTTTGTGATAATGAATGCCATGCTTTTCCTCTTCAATTTGTCATTCCTGGCATAGTAGATCATCTTGTTGTCTGATTCAAAATGGCCAAAACCCATCCATTTCAGCTTAGTAATGCATAGGTTATCAATCTTTATGTGTGCCATTTCATTTTTGACAACTTCCAATTTTCCTAGATTCATATTTAATGCATTCTGTGTTCCAATTATTAATGGATGTTTGCAGCTGTTTCTTCTCAGTTTGTGTCATACCATATCAACAAATGAAGGTCCTGAAAGGTTTATTTTATCCATATTATTAAGGTCAGTTGTACTCTGATGAGGCAGCTCTATTCAAATCGTATTTTGAGTGCCTTCCAACTTAAGGGGCTCATTTTTTGGCACTCTATCAGACAATGTTTCATGGCTATCCATAAAGTTTTCCCTGGCCAACACTGAGAAGCAGATGGCCTCATCCTTCTTCTGAGTCTGTTTCAGTCTGGAAGCTCTGATGAAACCTGTTCACCATGTGCAACCCTGCTGCATTTGAAACACCAGTGACACAGCCTCAATCCTCACAGCAACATGCAATTCACCACAATACAACAAACTGACAGGCAAGTGTGTCTCCTTTAGCTGTGCCAAACTTCTCAACCATCCTTAGTCTTGGGTTAGGTGCACCTTAGTCTTCAAAGAGACATCTTTGCGCTTCTGCACTTTAAAGAGGACTTTAGCAGCAGATTTTCCCAGTGTAATATGGTGTCTCATTTCTTGACTGCTGCTGCTTCTTAGTGTTGTCTGTGGCACCTAGTTATGAAATCTTTGACAATTTCAATTTTTTATCAATTTTCCATGATACTTCTTATTAGTCTAGTGTTAGTTTTTTTGTTTTATGTTGAAGCATGATCCTTACTGCATACTGTAGCCTTTAATCTTCATCAGTAAATGCTTCATGTTGTCTTCATGTTCAGCAAACAAAGTTTTGTCTTCTGTGTATCACAGGTTATTAATGAGTGTTCTTCCAATCCTGATGCCATGCTTTGCTTCATATAGTTAAGCATCTTGGATTATTTGTT
>NW_006921609.1:21092787-21096291 GCF_000298275.1 Orycteropus afer afer
TTTCTTCCTTTTCTATTATCTTTTGCTTTCTTCATGGGTAAAATTCTTTATGTCATCCCATAATTCTTCTGGTTTTTGGTGACTGTTGTTCAATGCACCAAGTCTATTCTTTAGATGATCTCTAAATTCTGGAAGGATATAATCAAGGTCATATTTTGGCTCTTGTGGACTTGTTTTCATTGTCTTCAATCTCAGCTTGAACTTGCATATGAGGAATTGATGGCATGTTCCACAATCAATTCCTGGTCTTGTTTGGGCTGCAGATATTCAGCTTCTTCATCACCTCTTTCCATAGATATAGTCAATCTGATTCCTGTGTACTCCATCTGGTGAAGTCCATGTGTATCATCACTGTTTATATTGTTGAATGATGTGGGAAACATCAAAAGATGATAGAAGTAATACACAGAGTTACTGTAAGAAATAATTGGTGGATGTTCATCTATTTCATGAGGCAGAATATGATCAAGAATTAATGGTATTGAAGGGAGAAGTTGAAGATATGCTGAAGGTTTTGGCACAAAAAAAAAGTTTCCAGTAATAGACACAATACCCACTGAGATGCTTCAACAAGTAGACGCTGCACTGGAAGCACTTACTTGTCTATGACAAGAAATTTGGAAGACAATTACCTGGCCAACTGATTGGAAAGATCCATATTTTACTCATTCCAAAGAAAGGTGATCCCACAGAATGTGGAAATTATCAAACAATATTGTTAATATCACAGGAAAGTAAAATTTTGTTGAAGAAAATTTAAAACGGTCACAGAAGTATATTAACAGAGAATTTCCAGAAATACAAGATGAATTTAGAAGATGATGCAGAATGAGTCTTGGCTGAAAGCAAGAATACCAGAAAGATATTTACATTGTTTTATTGACTATGCAAAAGCATTAGACTGTGTGGATCATAAAGAATTATTGATAACATTGGGAAGAACAGGAATTCCAAAACACTTAACTGTGCTCTGAAGAACCTACACATAGATGAGGAGAATATTATTTGAAAAGCACAAGGGAATACTGCATGGTTTAAAATCAGGAAAGATGTACATCAGGGCTGTATTCTTTCCCCATACTTATTTAATCTGTGTGCAGAGAAAATAATCCAAGAAGCTGGACTATATGAAGAAAATCTAGGCATTTGGCATCAGGATTGGAGGAAGACTCATTAACAATCTATGATATGGAGACAACACAACCCTGTTTGACTGAAAGTGAAGACTTGAGGTGGGTACTTATGAAGATTCAATATATAGTTTTCAGTATGGATTACACCTCAACATAAACAAAACAAAAATTCTCACATCTGGGCCAGTAAGTAACATCATAATAAATGGAGAAAAGATTGAAGTTGTCAAAGATTCCTTATTACTTGGTTCCATAGTCAATATCAAGAAGAAGCAGCAGTCAAGAAATCAGATGGCATATTGAACTGGGCAAACTTACTGAAAAAGAACTCTTTAAATAGTTGAAGAGCAAACATGTCTAAGATGTGCCCAGACAAAGCAATGGTATTTTCAATCACCTCATATGCATGTGTAAGCTGTATCAGGAAGGCCAAGAAAGAATTGATGATTTTGAGTAGTGGTATTGGTGAAGAATACTGAAAGTACCATGTACTGCCAGAAGAACAAACAAATCTGTCCTAAAAAAGTGCAGCCAGAATGTTCCTTGGAAGTGAGAAGGGCCAGAATTCATCTCACCTACACTGGCTAGGTTGTCAGAAGGGATCATTCCCTAGAGAAGGATATCATGCTTGGTAAAGTTTAGGGTCTTTGAAAAAGAGGAAACTCTCAATGAGATGGATTAACACAGCATCTAAAATGATTGACTTAGGTATAGAAAGGATTATGAGGTCAACACAGGACCAGGCAATGTTTCGTTCTGTTGTACATAGGGTCACTATGAGTTGGAGACAGCCTGATGGCACCTAACAAGAGCAGCAATAAATGGTATCCATAAAAAACATATATTTTACATGTAGCATTTCAACACATTGTATTAAAATTTTTATGTAATTTTTGCGTGGGGGTCAGATATTAATTAAAAAAATAAAAAACCTTGACTTTGAATTGATTTTGATTCTTGGGGACCTCATATGTCTCACAGTAAAATGTACTCTATAAGATATTTAATGACTACTTTTATGGAAGTAGATCACCAAGCTGTTCTTCTCATCACCTCTGGGTCATCTCAAGTTACTAAAATTTAGTTAGTAGTCAAATACAACTATTTGCATCACCCGGGATTTTAGATATTAATAGTTTTAATTAACTATACTACTAAGTTTGTATGCCCTAAGATATTACTTGGCTATAAAAATTGATTATCAGTGGTGTTTGTTAAGAATATTCCTCATCTTACTCACAACCTATAGAGTGCAATGTAATTTCAGTTTACACAGTGATATTTATGGTCTTGATATTGAAGAAAGATGGAATGGATTTGAATTTAAATATATCACTAGAACAATAATCTTAAACTCTAGGGAGATGTGTTGGCTGTAAGGATTTTAGATAACTCATGATAATGTGTGCATTGCCACAGTTAGTTCTACTTGAGTCATCTCCAATTAATGGTTACCTCATTTACAACAAGATGAAATGTTGTCTTATCCTGCATTATCTTTCCAATTGCTGATATGCTTGAATCCCTTGTGGTCACTGTATTTTGATTGTATTCCAACCTAGAGGCTCATCTTCCAGCACTGTAACAGATTATATTCTGCTTTGATCCATAAGATTTTCACTGACTGATTTTTGGAAATAATTTACCAGTCTGTTCTGCCTACTCTGTCTTAGTTTGAGAACTCTGGTGCCATACACTTATCATGGGTGACACTTCTGGCCTATGAAATACTTGTGACAGCATAGCTTTCAACATCATAGCAACAGGCAAGCCACAAACTAGAAGATAGTGGTGAACTATATACTCATCCCAAATCCAATGCTGTAGAGACAATTTCTACTCACAATGACCTTATAGGACAGAATAAAACTGTCCCATAGAGTTTCCAAGGCTGTAAATCTTCACAGAAGAAGATTGCCTCAGCTTTCTCCCACAGAGCAACCAGTAGGTTCAAACTGCATATCCTTTGATGAGCAGCTGAGTGCTTAGGCCTTGCATCACCAGTGACCTAATAATAGACTACTATGGACCTAGAGTGGAGACTCTTACTGTATGCTGGTAAATTTTCCTTAAGAAAGAGAGCCTGGGAAAGTGGAGAAAAGCAGCATGGTATTCTGATTCTTCTCCTTGTGTTTTGTTACCTTATTTTTAAACTTGAACAAATTTTCCATTCTGTAATTTTAATGTCTAATGAATACGTTATAAATAACTTTATTTCTTCTCTCTTCAGGTGTTTAATTATAAAACAGCATAAAGGTCTTTTGTGCTACTATTTTCTTTTATATTTTATAATGTATTTAGCCTGCCAAGGCAATTATTTTCAGTATTGTTCCCAGAATATATATATATATATTTATATATATATATATAT
>NW_006921609.1:21096391-21096917 GCF_000298275.1 Orycteropus afer afer
TAACACAAAGTATATTTAGTAACTTAAAAAAATACAAATCTATTGACATTTAAATTGTGATTATAGGTTAGGGTTTTATCTGTCTGCCTGTCAAAATATGACCTTAATGTTGAACTTGGCTAAATATCCTTGGCTTAAAGTACTTCATTGTATACAATTTTATTATAACACAATTTATGTAGCAGTCCGACCTCTGAAATAGTCTTCATGTATATCTTTACATGGAATGTTGATATGTTCTTACATCAGAGCTTCCCTATGCTCTGTCTTCCTTTGCAGCTTTCCATGTGTATGTATGTATATATATATATATACACACACACGCAAATTCACTGCTGTTGAATCATGGTATACGATCTGACTTCTAGTAACCCCTCCTTGGGTTTCTGAGGCGATATCACTACAGAAGTGGATTGCCCAACCTTCCTTCCAAGCAGTGATTGGTGGGTTTGAACCATCAGCCTTCTGGTTAGCAGTCAAATGTCTTAGGCACTATGCCACCTGAGCTCCTGTATGAGAGGGTACA
>NW_006921609.1:21097438-21099276 GCF_000298275.1 Orycteropus afer afer
GAAATTTTTAAAAATTAAGATGATTTGAAGAATAAGGGGAGCTCTGATCGCATAGTGGCTAAGGCACTTGACTGCTAACCAGAAGGCTGGCGCTGGTGGTTCATATCCACCAGCCACTTCTCAGAGGGAAGATGGGGCAATCTACTTCGTTAGTGATACTGCCTCAGAAACCCAAGGAAAGGTAGCATAACAACAACAATAACATGAAGAATAAAAGAGAAAATACAATTTAAAGCCTGGATCTCATAGCCTAGGCTAAATATATTCTAATTATTTATTTTGAAAGTAGTGGTTATGAATGCAAATTTCATAGCCAGGTAACCTTGGTTCAATTATATCTAGTGGCTATATGATCTAAGAAGAGATATTCTATAGAATGAAAATATAGTATTATGTATACCATAGGGTTATTATGGGAGCTCTGGTAGCACTTGACTGCTAACTAGAAGACTGGTGGTTTAAACCTACAAGCCACTCCTCAGGAGGAAGATGGGGCAATCTACTTCTGTAGTGATACTGCCTTGTAAACCCAAGGAGGGGTCACTATGAGTCAAATCCGACTGGATGGCACATACAACAACAACAACAACAATAGGGCTATTATGATATTTAAATTAGTTATTAATATTTGCATATTAGTTAATATATGAAGAATATGTACAACATTGTTTGGCATATGCACAGTAAAGAGTTTAGTGATTGCAGCTGGAAAAGGCATCTCTAACATTTTGTAGAATTTTTAGTGCTGCAAGAAAAACATGTATGAAAAACTCAAAAAAGCAAATGGACACTATTGGCTCTTTTTCTCTGTGATTTTACTAAATATTGTTAGGTTGTGTCAGGTCAAATCTGGTTCATACTGACTCTACACAGAACACAATGAAACATTGTCTGATCTTTGCCATCTGCACAATTGTTGCTATATTGAGAACACTATTGCAGCCTCTCTGTCAATCCATTTTTCTTAGGGTCTTTCTCTTTACTGACCCTATACTTAACCAGGGAGCTCTGGTAGCATAGTACCTAAGCACTTGACTGCTAACCAGAAGGCTGGTGGTTCAAACCCACTACCCACTCCTGGGAAAAAAGGTTGGGCAATCTACTTCCGTAGTGATACAGCCTCGGAAACCCAAGGAGCAGTCACTGTAAGTTGGGTTGGACTTGACAGCATATAACACCACAACACACACACACACACACACACACACATTTAACCAAGTATGATGTTCTTTTACAGGGACTATTCTCATGTGATAATATGTTCAAAGTACTTGAGAAGAAGTCTTTCAATCCTCTCTTCAAGGGAACATTCTGGCTGTCCTTCTTCCAGAACAGATTTTCTTGTCCTTGGGCAGCCTATGGTAAATTTATTATTCTTTGCCAACACCATAATTCAAAGACATCAATTCTTCTTTGGTTTCCCATATTCATTGTTAAGCTTTTGCAAGCATTTGAGAAGATTGAATAAAACATTGCTTGGGCCAGGCACACCTTAGTCTTCAGTTCATCTTTAGGCTTTACATTCTAAAAAGACCTTTTGCAGCAGATTTGCCCAATGTAATTTGTGGTTTGATTTCTTGACTGCTGCTTCTGATTTTAGTCACAAGAGAAATAAAATTCTTGACAATTTCAATATTTTCTCCATTTATCATGATGCTGCTTTTTGGTCCAGTTGTAAAGATTTTTGTTTTCTCTTTTCTTGAGGTATAATCCATACTAAAGGTTGTTGTCTTTGATCTTCAGCAGTAAGTGCATTCAAATCTTCTTCAATTCCAGCAAGCAAAATTGTGTCATCTGCCTTTTACTGGTTGTTATTTAGCCTTCCTCCAATCCTGATT
>NW_006921609.1:21099696-21101810 GCF_000298275.1 Orycteropus afer afer
TCAACTAAGTTAAAAAGTAGAACAAAAACAATTTTCTGCAAATGAAAAACTTCAGCATTTTGAACCAGCTTTGAAAATATGAAGCCATTATAAGGAATTTCTAACTTCTTTACAAACATTCTAAGGCTCTTTGGTGGCATAGTGCCTAAAGCATTTGATTGCTAATCAGAAGGTTGGTGGATGAAATCCCCCAGCCAATCCATGGAAGGAAGACTACACAGTCTACTTCTGTAAAGATTTATAATCAAAATCAAAAGAGAGTCGGTATGATTCAGAATCAACTCAACGGTAGTGAGTTTGTTTTTGTTGTTTTTGGTTTTACAAACATTCTACTGTTATATAAACTCACTGAACATTTGATATTCTTCATTTGTACTTATTTTCTTTCATTCATAATATGTGTAATTGTTAACATAAATAAGACAGCAATTTCAGGGGTCTTTTTCTGTATTTGGGAGCTCTGGTGGCATAGTGCCTAAGATATTTGACTGCTAACCAGAAGCCTGGCAGTTCAAACCCACCATCCACTCCTCAGAAGGAAGGTTGGGCAATCTACTTCTGTAGTGATACCGCCTCAGAAATCTAAAGATGGGTCACTATGAATTGGATCTGACTCGAAAACAGTGCATTTTTGTTTGTTTGTTTGTTTGTTTGTTTTCTGCATTTAAGGGATATTTGTCATATTAAGGTTTTGTAAAGTTTTCATGTTTAAAAAAAACTATGGAGAATTTTATGGAAAATTTAATTATTGTGCATTTCTATATTAATAAATAGTGGCAACAACAACAACAGTTTCAGGCTATTGATAACATGATGTTATTGTTCAGGTTTTTTAGACATTATATTTCTATTATTTCTGTTTCTGCTAACTACTGAACTCTTACCATAGGGTTACTGAGAGTTAATGGAAAATAAACAACTCAGTTAGATGTACCTTGTAACAATTTTTAATCTTTATTCTGAGTCCTGTTATTTACTTTCCTATTCCAATCATATGAAATTAATGTCATGTTAAGACTTCATGTTTCCTATTTCACTTCTGGCCCTCAAAGTCTGCCCCTAAGGTACCTTCATTAGCTCTGTTATTATACCCAGCCATGTCTCTCCTTCCAAAATACAGTGTCTGCCAAAAAAAGTTTTGGTGCATTGGTGGTTCAGGAGTAGAATTTTTGCCTTCCTACATGAGACCCTAGAAGCTCTGGTGGCATAGTGATTAAGGCATTTGACTGCTAACTAGAAGGCTGGAGATTCAAATCCACCAGCCACTCCTCAGAAGAAAGATAGATCAATCTACTTCTGTAGTGATACCACCTCAGAAACCCAAGGAGAGGTTGCATTGAGTTGGATCTGACTCAGACAGCAGTAAGTGAGTGTGTGTGACACGAGACTCTAGTTAGATTCCTGGACAGTGAATCTCATGAGGCTGAACAGGCTTCCAGACTAAGACAGACAGTGAAGAAAGACCTGGTAATCTACTTCCTAAAATGAGCCAATATAAGCTATACAGATCACAAGCTAAGTAGCTGCATTTTTTGTTTTGTTGTGCATGGAGTCCCCATTAGTCATGGCCACCTTGACAGTAGCTAATGAAAAGTGTTCATAGAGAGCCCAAACTTCACCATCTCACTGTCAGTTGAAATTTGATTCAAAAGAAGAAAGTCATTTTGATGATCATATTCTTTGTGCCACATTTATTTATTTTTTATATTAGTATTCTCACATTTGTTCCTAATCTTGGTCTAGTGATGATATTAGGAAACTGCTATATACAGCTATGAGTTACTGATATAAACCAGAATTCTCTTCCATTAAGAGTTTAAATTAGAGAGAAAATGCAAAATATGTGTACCATTCCTTAGCAACACTATGAGGTTTTTGAAAGGTAAAATCATTTACTAGGAGTGTGTTTTAGGATAAGCTTGTTGGTTAGTTGATTATTCTGCTTTAGTCAGAATTACCATATGTGAAACACTGCTTTATAAAATATTATAGCATAATAAGAATAACGTATAAATTAAAAAATGTTGAATATATTAATATCTCTTTTATGATTTAGAAGAGACTTTTCATGCATTTTGATTGGTAACCCCCTCCCACACACACACATAGACATA
>NW_006921609.1:21104965-21112522 GCF_000298275.1 Orycteropus afer afer
GCTGGTGCGGGATAGGGCAGTGTTTCGTTCTGCTGTGCATGGGTCGCTGTGAGTCGGAAACGACTCGACGGCACTTAACAACAACAACAAAGTTTGGCCTCTTTCAGTTGTCTATTATGTGTATAAATGTATGCATGTGGAGTTGAGATGATATATAAAATTGAAGCAGTTTTAATATCTATATACATATGTTACTCCCTGGATCTATTTCAACTGCCATAGTGTGATAGTTGGAGCTGCTTGTCAGCTTGGCTGGACCAAAATTCTGTGTAGTTTAAGCAGTTGTGAAGTGGTAATTCCCATGATGGGATCAGATGTGTATGTTTTGAGCAGCCAATCCATTGAAAAGGAGTTTCCCTAGGGATGTGGCTTGCTTCCAGTATATTTATGGACATCCTGGGAAAGGAGACATTCTTTCGTGGATCGGAATTCTGTTGTGCTGCCTACAACTATCCATGAGCGAACAATCCACCATTCAGCCTGGAGATCTTGGATTTGTTATTCATTGGAGTCAACAGCCAATATACTGCCTGCCAACCTTGAGCTCCTCAACCACTGCAGCTGTGTGAGTTGGGAAAAGCCTCCAGCTTGACATTTGATCCAAGAACTTTGGACTTGCCAGCTTCTATAAGTGTGTGAGCCATTTTTCTAAGATATATTTATCTTTCTTTCTATATATAGGTTTTACTGGTTTTCTTTCTCTAGAGAACCCAGTCTAACACACATAGTTTTTCCCATTTAGTCCAGTAAACAATATTTAAAGGTAAACTTAGGGTCATCTTGCATAAGAGTGTGGAAGTTATATTCATAGTATTGACCTGTTGCTCCCAAATATCATCATGAAGTACAATTATGGATATATTGACAAGAATGAAAAATGAGAGGCTCAGCAAGATTATTTATATTTTACTTTATTCAGTATGTTATGATTTACTTGGGGAGCTCTGGTAGCATAGTGGCTAAGGCACTTGACTGCTAACCAGAAATCTGGCGGTTCAAACCCACCAGCCACTCCTTGGAAAGAAGATGGGGCAATCTACTTCTGTAATGATACTGCCTCAGAAACCCAAGGAGGGGTCGCTATGACTCTGGTCCAACTCGACAGCACATAACAACAACAACATGATTTATTTGAGTAAATTAGACCTCTGAATGATACAATTGCTTTTAATTACTCAAGACCTACCAAGTGTTGTTTTGTGTTGTCAAGTCATTCCGAACTCATAATGATCCTGTAGAATATAAGAGAACTTCCCATAGGATTTACTAGACTGAATCTTTACAGAAACAGATTTCCAAGTCTTTCCTCTCATGGAGTGGCTGGTGAGTTTGAACTGCTGACCATTTGGTCAGCAGCCAAGCACTTAACCACTGTGCCACCAAGGCTCCATAACCAATAAATATGTAGAGAATAATGCAGACTAAGGCAGTGCTAGGTTACAGTGCAAATAGAAACTAAGATAAGCAAATTGTTATTGGAGTCCATGGATGGGGTAAATAGTTAAGTCACTCAACTACTAAAAAAAGTTGGAATGCACCTATAGGCACTTGTCCTGGATTGAATTGTCTCCCCATAAAATATATGTTAACTTGGCTGGGCTAAGACTCTCAGTTGTTTGGCACTTAGGTAATGATGTAATTTGGCACTAATGCAATGATGTCATCATCCCCCATGATATTATCTTATGTGATCAGCCAATCAGTTGTGAGAAGATTAAGTTGGGATGCAACATCCTTACTCAGATCACAGCCCTCACCCAACTTAAGTGGAGTTTCCCTGGAGTGTGGCTTGCATCTCCTTTATATTATAATGAATAAAAGGAGAGAGAAGAAAGAAAAGAAATAATGACATGACTACCACCAAGAAAGATGAACCTGGAGCAGATCATTTCCTTTGTACCTGGGATCCTTGCTCTTATAACCTCTTAGACCCAGAGGGAGATTGATATCAAAATACATGCAGATCTCCAAGGAATGCCAGGCCAATAGGTATTGAAAGGGGTCAAGGACCTTCTCCCAGAGTCAATAGAGGGAGACATTTCCCCTAGAGCTGGCACCCTGGATTCAGACTTCTAGCCTTCTAAACTCTGAGAAAATAAATTTCTGTTAGTTAAAGATATCCAATTGTGGTATTTTGGGTACAGCAGCACTATATAACTAAGAAAACACCTCAGGTAAATAGATTGATAGATAGATGGATAGATAGATAGATAGATAGATAGATAGATAGATAGATAGATAGATAGATAAACAAATAAATGAAAATAATACCTAGCCATCTACTACTGAAAAATTAACCATTGAAAATCCTACAGAGTGCAATTCTTCATTGACACCTATGGGGTTGCCATGAGTCTAAAAGAACTTAAAGGTAATTTCATTTTATTTTTTAAATTGATCTTTCACAAAGCACAGAATCTGCTTATAGGTTGCAAAGAACTGAAAATACACTTAGTATATAAGCATTTCATTGATTATGCATCTTTTAATTCTAGTCCTGGACACTATATGTTATCACATTTTTTTTTTTTTTTCTATATTACTCAAAGTAATGGCAGAAAAAGAAATGATTGTAATACCACAGTATTTTCAGTATTTTAGTATTCTATGTATTATGTACTTAAGTTGCATCTTAATGCATAATACATGATTAGATGCAGTGTATTCTTCATGAAGATAATAGAGCTACTCTGAGTTTATTCTTCCTGATGAGATAACAATAAATACAACACTTACTCCAGTCCTCAGGGAAAGAAAAGCTCTTTTCTGCTAGATTTGATTACTCTCAAAGAATGATTCCAATATTTTCAAATATATAATTTAATTTTTCATACTGCAAATGATTAAAAAAATGTAATATGTACAAAGTCCAGTGACACTTGGAGTGCACTACTAAAACTTAAATCTCTAGTGTTTTGAACTTATATGTTATCACAAACTAAAACTTAAGCCTCTAGTGTTCTGAACTTATATGTTATCACAAGCATCTTTTATGTTATTTCTGTAGTGACAAATTATTGTGTTACCAGTGAAGTCTGCTTATAACTTTCCTTTACACAGATTAACAAATTGTTGAAGTAAAATAATATTTTATTATTTATTTTTTACATTTGGAGGTTCCGTAATTTCAAGAAAATCACAAATCTACATGTTATTGTTGTTAGCTGCTGTAGAATCAAGGTCAATTCACAGTAACCCTGCATATAATAGAATTAAACACTTCCCTGTCCTGTACCATCCTAAAAATCCTTGTTCTGCTTAAGCCCATTGTTGCACCCACCAGCAAGCCATCTTGTTGAGGGTCTTCCCAATTTTCTCTGACTCTCCACTGTACCAAGCATAATATCCTCCTCCAGGGTCTGGTCTCTTCTGACGACATCACCAAAGTAGGCGAGACAAAATCTGGCCATTCTCATTTCTAAGGAAGGGTCTGCCTGCACTTCTTCCTGGATAGATTTGTTCATTCTTCTGGTAGTTTATGGTATTTTCAGTATTCTTTGACAGCACCATAGTTCAAAGGCATCAATTCTTCTTTGATCTTTCTTATCATTGTCCAGATTTCACATGCATATGAGGCAATTGAAAATATCATGGCTTGGGTTAGGTGCACCTTAGTCTTCAAAGTAACGTCTATGCTCTACAACTATTTAAAGAGATCTTTTGCAGCAGATTTGCCTAGTGCAAAACAACAGCAGATTTCTTGACTGCTGCTTCCATTGGTGTTGACTTCAGATCCAAGTAAAATGAAATGATTGACAGTATTAAACTTTTTTTTTCATTTATCCAGATGCTGTTTATTGGTTCCGTTGTAAGGGTTTTGGTTTATTTTATGTTGAAGCATAATCCATACTTAAGACTATAGTCCTTGATCTTCATTATTAAGTGTTTGAAGTCATCTTCACTTTCAGGATGTAAGGTTATATCATCTGCATATCACTTCCTGGAGTTAGAAAACCAAAAGGGAAGAACATGCTTGACATTTCTCAAGCTGAAAGAACTGAAGAAAATAATTAAGCCTAGTTGCAATATTGAAAGATTTTATGGGTAATATATGGAATGATGCAAGAAATGTCAAAAGAAGATGGAAGGAATACAGAGACGTTGTAACAAGAATTGGTTGATGTTCATTCATTTAATGGGGTGGCATATGATCATGAACCAAAGATGAAGGCAAAGCTGTACTGAAGGATTTGGTGAAGAACAAGTCTCCTGGAATTGATGGAGTACCCATTGAAATGTTTCAACAAATGGATGCCCCTCTTGAGGCACTCATTCAATTACGCCAAGAGATTTGGAAAATAGTTACCTGGCCAACTGACTGGAAGAGATCCATATCTGTATCAATTAAAAAGAAAGGAGATCCCATAGAATGTGGAAATTATTGAACAGTATCATAAATATTGCACAGAAGTAAAATCTTATTGAGGATAATTCAAAAATGGTTGCGACATTATATTGACAGAGAAATTCCAGAAATGCAGGCTAGATTCAGAAGACGACGTGGAAGGAGAGATATCATTGCTGATCTCAGATGGATCTTGGCTCAAAACAAAGAATACCAGAAAGATATTTATTTGTGTTTTATTTACTTTGTAAAAGCATTTGATTGTGTGGATCATAAAAAAATGTGGATAACATTGAGAAGAATGGGAATTCCAGAAAACTTAATTATACTCATGATGAACCTGTACATAGATCAGAAGGTGGTCATTTGAACACAACAAGGGGATAAGGCATGGTTTAAAATCAGGAAGAGAGTGCATTGGGGTTGCACCTTTCACCATACTTGTAGAGTCTGAATGCTGAGCAAATAGTCTGAGAAGCTAGACAATATGAAGAAGAAGGAAGCATCAGGGTTGGAGCAAGACTCAGTGACAACCTGCAATATGCAGACGACAGCAGTCTTGCTGAAAGTGAGGATAAGCTGAAGCACTTACTGATGAAGATTGAAGACTATAGTCTATAGTACAAACTACACCTCAATATAAAGAAAACCAAAATCTTCATTACTAGACAAATGTGCTGGTTACCTAGTGCTGCTCTGACAAGAATATATACCACAAATTAATGCCCTTAACAAACAGGAGTTTATTCTCTCACAGTTTGTAGGCTTTAAGTCCAAGTTCAAAGTGCCAGGTTCTAGGGGCTGGGTGAAAGCCCCTCAACCTTGGAGTCCAGCTCTGCCTCCTGCTACCAGCCTGCTGAAGCGAGACGTGTTTCTTCACTCAGACAGCTGCTGGCTGCTGAGGCTGCCAAGCCCAAGGTTGACAAGTAAAAAGGTACAGTCCTGATGTTACCAAACCACATGGCAGGCCATTAATTTAAGTCCATTTAAATCCCAAAGTCGGCAGAGCATGGCAGCCTGCTGAACAATGATACAGCTACATGCAGGGTCCAAGCATGCCATAAGCTAGAGACCATTTCCAAGGCTTCTGCTTATATACTGGAGGCAGACCACATTCCCTAAGGCAGCTACACAGCTTCTCACAGTAGATTCCACCATGGAGTTGCCAGTCTCATCATGGGGAATACTACATCCAGCTGCCCAACTACTCAACCAGGCCCAGCCAAGTTGACACATAAACAGAACTACCACAACCAATAAGCAGCATCATGATAAATGGAAAAAAGACTGAAGTTGTCAAAGACTTCATGTTACTTGGTTCTACAATTGACATCAATGGAAGCAGCAGTCAAGACATCAGAGGATGTATTG
Organism: Orycteropus afer afer; assembly: GCF_000298275.1. Classification (NCBI taxonomy): domain Eukaryota; kingdom Metazoa; phylum Chordata; class Mammalia; order Tubulidentata; family Orycteropodidae; genus Orycteropus; species Orycteropus afer. The sequence continues at coordinate 21,110,682 of NW_006921609.1, forward strand.
CATTGGGTAAATCTGCTGCAAAAGACCTCTTTCAAGTGCTGAAGAGCAAAGATATCTCCTTGAAGACAAAGGTGTACCTAAACCAACTCATGGTATTTTAAATCACCTCATGCATGTGAGAGCTGGAAAATGAATAAGGAAGACTGATGAAGAGTTGATGCTTTTGATTTGTGGTGTTGATTAAGAACACTGACAGAGCTATGGACTGTTAAAAGTACTAATAAATCTGTCCTGGGAGAACTGCAGACAGAATGTTCTTTGGAAGCGAGAATGGCCAGACTTCATTTCACCTACTTTGGTCATGTTGTCAGAAGAGACCATTCTCTGGAGAAGGATGTGATGCTTGGTAAAGTGGAGGGCCAAAGAAAAAGGGGAATGTCCTCAACAACATGGATTGACACAGTTGCTGCAATGATAGGGTCAGGCATAGCAAGGATTGTGGGTCTGGTACAGGACCGGGCAGTGTTTTGTTCTGTTGTGCATAGGGTCTCTGAGTTGGAGATTACTTGATGATGCCTAACAACAACAACAACATACTCAAGGTCATATTTTGGCCCTCATGGACAGAGTTAGATAGTTTTGCTTATTAAAATATTCCAGGTTTCACATGGTTGATTTTCTGGAGTGAATGATTCATTACTGTCTCTTCATCATTCTGCTTGAAATAACAGAAGATGAAACTGATTTATTGCTGGGTGATTAACCTACAAATGGCTAACCTTGATAATAAAACAATCTTGACTTATATCTAAATGTAATGCAATGTGATATAATGGAATGTGGTATAAAACAATAATATAATTTAATATGATATAATAAATACAATATATTTTACAATAATTTGATAATGTTCCCCAAGATTTAGTTAGTTCCTACCCAGTGCCAGATATTATGATGGGCCACACAGAATAAAAATTAAGCACAGTGATTTTAGGCCATATTGAATATGTAGTCTGCTACATCACTTACTATCTTTGTGGATTTGTGTAATTTTCTTAACTTCTCTGAATCCAAATTTTGTTGTTTTTGTTTACTTTTATATGTAAAATAAGACTAATAAATTTATATCATAGTATTTGTGTTTAGTTTTTTTGAGGTTTAAATTAAAAATGAGAGAATTTAGTAAATCTCTTACTCTACAGCCTGTAAGTTCTAAATGGAGATTAGCTATTATAAGTCATGTTGTTGTTGTTGTTATATGCCTTCGAGTCGCACCTGACTCATAGAGACCCCTCCTTGGGTTTCCGAGGCAGTATCACTAGGGAAGTAGATTGCCCCATCTTCCTTCTGAGGAGTTGCTGGTGGGTTTGAACTGCCAGCCCTCTGGTTAGCAGTCTAGTGCCTTAGGCACTATGCTACCAGAGCTCCCATTATAAGTCATAGGAGTTGGAAAAAGTTCTTTTCGGAAAAAAGACTCCACATTCAGTTAGCATCACAATCAAGGCTGTGCAACAATATGTGCAGCATTAAAAATGTAAGACACTGATGTAACTTTAAAAACAGAAGAGATTTCAAAGAGACTTCCCTGAAGATATGCTACTTAAGGTGATTTTGAAGAAGAAAAGATAGTCTTAGAAAGAGAAAAAGGAAAGAAAATAGATCTGTTCACATTGATGAAATGAGTGAACAGACAAGGAACAGTGATGCATATGGAACTGGATTATGAAAAATAACATGTGTTCAGAATGATGGGAGGATAAGTACACAGGTATATTCCACAATGGTTGATAATACAGCAGCTTATTATTATGCCCCCCTCCTACCCTTCAGGGACAAATGATCTCCTTCCTTAATTGTTGTTGTTGTTGTTATGTGCCGTCAAGTCAGCCCTGACTCATAGC